>NW_027459478.1:830000-1130000 GCF_050624435.1 Tenrec ecaudatus
TAGGGTTAGGGTTAGCGTTAGGGTTAGTGTTAGGGTTAGGGTTAGGGTTAGGGTTAGCGTTAGGGTTAGGGTTAGGGTTAGTGTTAGGGTTAGGGTTAAGGTTAGGGTTAGCGTTAGGGATAGGTTTAGGGTTAGCGCTAGCGTTAGGCTTAGGGTTAGGGTTAGGGTTAGGGTTAGCGTTGGGGTTAGTGTTAGGGTTAGGGTTAGGGTTAGGGTTAGCATTAGCTTTGGGGTTCGGGTTAGGGTTAGGTTTAGCGTTAGCGTTAGGGTTAGGGTTAGGGTTAGGGTTAGGGTTAGGGTTATGGTTAGAGCTGGGGTTAGTGTTAGGGTTAGGGTTAGGTTTAGGGGTAGCGTTAGGGTTAGGGTTAGGTTTAGGGTTAGGTTTAGGGTTAGGGTTAGCGTTAGCGTTAGGGTTAGGGTTAGGGTTGGTGTTAGGGTTAGGGTTAGGGTTAGGGTTAGGGTTAGTGTTAGCGTTAGGGTTAGGGTTAGGTTTAGGATTAGGGTTAGCGTTAGCGTTAGGGTTAGGGTTAGGGTTAGGGTTAGTGTTAGGGTTAGGTTATGGGTTAGGGTTAGGGTTAGCGTTAGGGTTAGGGATGGTTAGGTATATGTTTAGGGTTAGGGTTAGCGTTAGGGTTAGGGTTAGGGTTATGGTTGGCGTTAGGGTTAGGGTTAGGGTTAGGGTTTGGGTTAGGGGTAGTGTTAGCGTTAGGGTTAGGGTAAGGTTTAGGGTTAGGTTTAGGGTTAGGGTTAGGGTTAGCGTTAGGGTTAGGGTTACGGTTATGGTTTGCGTTAGGGTTAGGGTTAGCGTTAGGGTTAGGGTTAGGGTTAGGGTTGGTGTTAGGGTTTTCGTTAGGGTTAGGGTTTGGTTTGGGTTAGCGTTAGGGTTAGGGTTAGGGTAAGGGTTAGGGTTAGGGTTAGGGTTAGGGTAAGGTTTAGTGTTAGGGTTAGTGTTAGGGTTAGGGTTAGGGTTACAGTTATGGTTATGGTTAGGGTTAGGTTTAGGGTTTGGGTTAGCGTTAGCGTTAGGATTAGGTTTAGGGTTAGGGTTAGGGTTAGCGTTAGGGTTAGGGTTTGGGTTAGGGTTAGGTTTAGCTTTAGCGTTAGGGTTAGGGTTAGGGTTAGGGGTAGGGTTAGGGTTAGTGTTACGGTTAGCTTTAGCGTTAGGGTTAGGGTTAGCGTTAGCGTTAGTGTTAGGGTTAGGGTTAGCGTTAGCGTTAGAGTTAGCGTTAGCTTTAGGGTTAGGGTTAGGGTTAGCGTTAGCGTTAGGGTTAGGGTTAGGGTGAGGCTTAGCGTTAGGGTGAGGGTTAAGTTTAGGGTTAGGGTTAGGATTAGGGTTAGGGTTAGGGTTAGGGTTAGGTGTAAGGTTAGGGTTAGGGTTAGGGTTAGGGTTAGGGTTAGCGTTAGGGTTAGGTTTAGGGTTGGCGCTAGCGTTAGGCTTAGGGTTAGGGTTAGGGTTAGGGTTAGCGTTGGGGTTAGTGTTAGGGTTAGGGTTAGGGTTAGGGTTAGCGTTAGCTTTGGGGTTCGGGTTAGGGTTAGGTTTAGCGTTAGCGTTAGGGTTAGGGTTAGGGTTAGGGTTAGGGTTAGCGTTAGGTTTAGGGTTAGGGTTAGGGTTAGGATTAGGGTTAGAGCTGGAGTTAGTGTTAGGGTTAGGTTATGGGTTAGGGTTAGGGTTAGCGTTAGGGTTAGGGTTAGGGTTAGGTATAGGTTTAGGGTTAGGGTTAGCGTTAGGGTTAGGATTAGGGTTAGGGTTTGGGTTAGGGGTAGCGTTAGCGTTAGGGTTAGGGTAAGTTTTAGGGTTAGGTTTAGGATTAGGGTTAGGGTTAGGGTTAGCATTAGGGTTAGGGTTACGGTTAGGGTTAGCGTTAGGGTTAGGGTTAGCGTTAGGGTTAGGGTTAGGGTTAGGGTTGGGGTTAGGGTTAGCGTTAGGGTTAGGGTTAGGGTTAGGGTTAGCGTTAGGGTTAGGGTTAGGGTTAGCGTTAGCGTTAGTGTTAGGGTTAGGGTTAGCGTTAGCGTTAGGGTTAGCGTAAGCGTTAGGGTTAGGGTTAGGGGTAGCGTTAGCGTTAGGGTTAGGGTTAGGGTTAGGCTTAGCGTTAGGGTTAGGGTTAAGTTTAGGGTTAGGGTTAGGATTAGGGTTAGGGTTAGGGTTAGGGTTAGGTTTAAGGTTAGGGTTAGGGTTAGGGTTAGGGTTAGGGTTAGGGTTAGGGTTAGCGTTAGGGTTAGGGTTAGGGTTACGGTTAGCGTTAGGGTTAGGGTTAGGGTTAGTGTTAGGGTTAGGGTTGAGTTAGCGATAGCGTTAGGGTTAGGGTTAGGGTTAGTGTTAGGGCTAGGGTTAGGGTTAGGGTTAGGGTTGGGTTTAGGGTTAGCGTTAGGGTTAGGGTTAGTGTTAGGGTTAGGGTTAGGGTTAGCGTTAGGGTTAGCGTTAGCGTTAGGGTTAGGGTTAGGTTTAGGGTTAGTGTTAGGGTTAGGTTTAGGGTTAGGGTTAGGGTTAGGGTTAGCGTTAGGGTTAGGGTTAGGGTTAGCGTTAGGGTTAGGGTTAGGGTTATGGTTGGCGTTAGGGTTAGGGTTAGGTTTTGGGTTAGGATTAGGGTTAGGGTTAGAGTTAGTGTTAGGGTTAGGGTTATGGTTAGGGTTAGCGTAAGGGTTAGGGTTAGGTTTAGGGTTAGCATTAGGGTTAGGGTTAGGGTTAGGGTTATGGATAGGGTTAGCGTAAGCGTTAGGGTTAGGTTTAGGGTTAGCATTAGGGTGAGGGTTAGGGTTAGGTTTAGGGTTAGCGTTAGGGTTAGGGTTAGGGTTAGGTTTAGGGTTAGGGTTAGCGTTAGCGTTAGGGTTAGGGTTAGGGTTGGGGTTAGGTTTAGGGTTAGGGTTAGGGTTAGGGTTAGGGTTAGCGTTAGGTTAGGGTTAGGGTTAGGGTTAGCGTTAGCGTTAGGGTTAGGGTTAGGGTTAATGTTAGGGTTAGGTTATGGGTTAGGGGTAGCGTTAGCGTTAGGGCTAGGGTAAGGTTTAGTTTTAGGTTTAGGGTTAGGGTTAGGGTTAGGGTTAGGGTTAGCGTTAGGGTTAGGGTTAGGGTAGGGTTAGCGTAAGGGTTAGGGTTAGCGTTAGGGTTAGGGTTAGGGTTGGGGTTAGGGTTAGCGTTAGGGTTAGGGTTAGGGTTAGGGTTAGGGTTAGCGTTAGGGTTAGGGTTAGGGTAAGTGTTAAGGTTAGGGTTAGGGTTAGGGTTAGGGTTAGGGTTAGGGTTAGTTTTAGGGTAAGGGTTAGGGTTAGGGTTAGTGTTAGGGTTAGGGTTAGGGTTACAGTTAGGGTAATGGTTAGGGTTAGGTTTAGGGTTTGGGTTAGCGTTAGCGTTAGGGTTAGGGTTAGGGTTAAGGTTAGGGTTAGCGTTAGGGTTAGGGTTAGGGTTAGGGTTAGGGGTAGGGTTAGGGTTAGTGTTAGGGTTAGCTTTAGCGTTAGGGTTAGGGTTAGCGTTAGCGTTAGGGTTAGGGTTAGGGTTAGGGTTAGGGGTAGGGTTAGGGTTAGTGTTAGGGTTAGCTTTAGCGTTAGGGTTAGGGTTAGCGTTAGCGTTAGTGTTAGGGTTAGGGTTAGGGTTAGAGTTAGCGTTAGGGTTAGGGTTAGGGTTAGGGTTAGCGTTAGGGTTAGGGTTAGCGTTAGCGTTAGGGTTAGGGTTAGGGTTAGGGTTAGGTTAGGGTTAGGGTTAGGTTTAGGGTTAGGCTTAGCGTTAGGGTTAGGGTTAAGTTTAGGGTTAGGGTTAGGATAAGGGTTAGGGTTAGGGTTAGGGTTAGGTTTAATGTTAGGGTTAGGGTTAGGGTTAGGGTTAGCGTTAGGGTTAGGGTTAGGGTTACGGTTAGCGTTAGGGTTAGGGTTAGGGTTAGTGTTAGGGTTAGGGTTAGCGTTAGCGTTAGGGTTACGGTTAGGGTTAGTGTTAGGGTTAGGGTTAGGGTTAGGGTTAGTGTTGGGGTTAGGGTTAGCGTTAGGGTTAGAGTTAGCGTTAGCGTTAGGGTTAGTGTTAGGGTTAGGATTAGGGTTAGGGTTGGGGTTAGGCTTAGCGTTAGGATTAGGGTTAAGTTTAGGGTTAGGGTTAGCGTTATCGTTAGGGTTAGGGTTAGGTTGGGGTTAGGGTTAGGGTTAGGGTTAGAGTTAGGGTACCTATCGGACATTTGGATTACTTAGGTTACCTAGCGGGCACTTGGACTATCTAGGTTAACTAGCGGGCACTTGGACTATCTAGGTCAACTAGCGGGCCCTTGTACTATGTAGGTTACCTAGCGAGCACTTGGACTATCTAGGTTAAGTAGCGGACCTTGGACTACGTAGGTTAACTAGCGGGCCCTTGGACTATGTAGGTTAACTAGCGGGCACTTGGATGATCAATGTTAACTAGCGGGCCCTTGGACTATCTAGGTTAGCTAACGGGCACTTGGACTATGTAGGTTAAGTAGCGGGCCCTTCGACTATCTAGGTTACCTAGCGGGCACTTGGACTATGTACCTAACCTAGCGGGCACTTGGACAGTCTAGGTTACCTAGCGGGCACTTGGACTTCTAGGTTAACAAACGGGCACTTGGACTATGTATGTTGCATAGCGGGCAATTGGACTATCTAGGTTAGGTAACGGGCACTTGGACTATCTAGGTTACCTAGCAGGAACTTGGACTATGTAGGTTACGTAGCGGGCACTTGGACTATCTAGGTCAACTAGCGGGCCCTTGTACTATGTAGGTTAACTAGCGAGCACTTGGACTATCTAGGTTAACTAGCGGACCTTGGACTACGTAAGTTAACTAGCGGGCCCTTGGACTATGTACGTTAACTAGCGGGCACTTGGATGATCAATGTTAACTTGCGGGCACTTGGACTATCTAGGTTAGCTAACGGGCACTTGGACTAAGTACGTCCCCTAGTGGGCACTTGGACACTCTAGGTTAACTAACGGGCACTAGGACTATCTAGGTTAACTAGCGGGCACTTGGACAATCTAGGTTTACTAGCGGGCACTTGGACTATCAAAGTTAACAAGTGAGCCCTTGGACTATATAGGTTACCTAGCGGGCACTTGGACTATATAGGTTACCTAGCGGGCACTTGGACTATTTAGGTTACCTAGTGGGCACTTGGACTATCTAGGTTAACGAACGGGCACTTGGAATATGCAGGTAACCTAGCGGGCACTTGGACTGTCCAGGTTACCTAGCGGGCACTTGGATTTCTAGGTTAACGAACGGGCACTTGGACTATGTAGGTTGCTTAGCGGGCACTTGGACTATCTAGGTTAGGTAACGGGCACTTTGAGTATCTAGTTTACCTAGCGGGAACGTGGACAATGTAAGTTACCTAGCGGGCACTTGGACTCTAGGTAACCTAGCGGGCACTTGGACTATCTACGTTACATAGCGGGCACTTGGACTATGTAGGTTAACTATCGAGCACTTGGACTCTAGGTAACCTAGCGGGCACTTGGACTATCTAGGTTACCTAGCGGGCCCTTGGACTATGTAGGTTTCCTAGCGGGCACTTGGACTATCTAGGTTAACGAACGGGCACTTGGACTATGTAGGTTACCTAGCGGGCACTTGGACTATGTAGGATCCCTATCGGACATTTGGACTACTTAGGTTACCTAGCGGGCACTTGGACTATCTAGGTTAACTAGCGGGCACTTGGACTATCTAGGTCAACTAGCGGGCCCTTGTACTATGTAGGTTACCTAGCGAGCACTTGGACTATCTAGGTTAACTAGCGGACCTTGGACTACGTAGGTTAACTAGCGGGCCCTTGGACTATGTAGGTTAACTAGCGGGCACTTGGATGATCAATGTTAACTAGCGGGCCCTTGGACTATCTAGGTTAGTTAACGGGCACTTGGACTAAGTACGTCCCCTAGTGGGCACTTGGACACTCTAGGTTAACTAACGGGCACTAGGACTATCTAGGTTAACTAGCGGGCACTTGGACTATCTAGGTTACCTAGCTGGCACTAGGACTATGAAGGTTCCCTAGTGGGCACTAGGATTATCTAGGTTACCTAGCGGGCAATTGGACTATGTAGGTCAACTAGCGGGCACTTGGATTATGTAGGTTCCCTATCGGGAACTTGGACTATGTAGGTTAACTAGAGGGCATTTGTACTATGCAGGTTACGAGCGGGCACTTGGACTATGTAGGTTCGCTATCGGGCACTTGGAAAGTGTAGGTTAACTAGGGAGCACTAGGACTATGTAGGTTACCTAGCGGGTCCTTAGACTATCTAGGTTACCTAGTGGGCATTTGGACTATGTAGGCTCCCTAGCGGTTATTTGGACTATATAGATTACTTAGCGGGCACTTAGACTTTGTAGGTTACCTAGCGGGCACTTGGACTATCTAGGTTACCTAGCAGGCACTTGAACTATCTACATTACCTAGCGGGTACTTGGAGTATGTAGGTTACCTACCGGGCTGTTGGACTATCTAGGTTACCTAGCGGGCACTTGGACTATCTAGGTTAACTAACGGGCACTTGGACTATGTAGGTTCCCTAGCGGGCACTTGGATTATGTAGGTTCCGTATCGGGCACTTGGACTATGTAGGTTAACTAGCGGGCACTAGGACAATGTAGGTTACCTAGCAGGCCCTTGGACTATCTAGGTTACCTAGGGGGAACCTGGACTATGTAGGTTAACTAGTGGGCACTTTGACTATCTAGGTTACCTAGCAGGCACTTGGACTATGTACGTTCCCTAGCAGGCCCTTGGACTATTTACGTTACCTAGCGGGCACTTAGACTATGTACGTTACCTAGCGGGCACTTGGACTAAGTACGTTTCCTAGCGGGTACTTGGACTAGATAGGTTCCCTAGCGGGCACTTGGTCTATCTAGGTTAACTAGCGGGCACTTGGACTATCTAGGTTAATTAGCGGACATTTGGACAATTAGGGCCCCTAGCGGGCATTTGGACTATATTGGTTACCTAGCAGGCACTTGGACTATGTAGGTTAACGAAAAGGCACTTGGACTATATAGGTAACCTAGTGGTCACTTAAATGTCTAGGTTACCTCGCGGGCACTTGAACTATGTATGTTAACTAGCGGGCACTTGGACTATCTAGGTTAACTAGCAGGCCCTTGGACGATGTAGGTTAACTAGCGGGCCCTTGGACTATGTAGGTTAACTAGCCGGCCCTTGGACTATGTAGGTTACATAGTGTGTACTTGGACGATCTAGGTTAACTAGCGGGTACTTGGACTATGTAGGTTAACTAGCGGGCCCTTGGACTATGAAAATTAACTAGCGGCACTTGGACTATCTAAGTTAACTAGCGGGCCCTTGGACTATGTAGATTCCCTAGCGGGCACTTGGACTATGTATGTTCCAGCGCGGACATTTGGACTATGTAGGTTCCCTAGCAGGCACTTGGACTATGAAGGTTCCAGAGCGGGCACTTGGACTAACTATATTCCCGAACGGGCACTTGTACTATGTAGATTAACTAGCAGACACTTGGACAATCTAGGTTAACTAGCGGGTAATTAGACTATGTAGGTTAACTAGCGGGCCCTAGAACTATGTAGATTAACTAACAGAGCATGGACTATCTACGTTAACTAGCGTGGCCCTTGGACTATGTACATTCTCTAGCGGGCACTTGGACTATGTATGTTCCCTAGCGGGCACATGGGCTATGTATGTTCCCTATGGACACTTGAACTATGTAAGTTAACTACCGGGCACTTGGACTATGTAGGTTAAGTAGCGGGCCCTTGGACTATCTAGGTTACCTAGCGGGCACTTGGACTATGTACCTAACCTAGCGGGCACTTGGACAGTCTAGGTTACCTAGCGGGCACTTGGACTTCTAGGTTAACAAACGGGCACTTGGACTATGTATGTTGCATAGCGGGCAATTGGACTATCTAGGTTAGGTAACGGGCACTTGGACTATCTAGGTTACCTAGCAGGAACTTGGACTATGTAGGTTACGTAGCGGGCACTTGGACTATCTAGGTCAACTAGCGGGCCCTTGTACTATGTAGGTTAACTAGCAAGCACTTGGACTATCTAGGTTAACTAGCGGACCTTGGACTACGTAAGTTAACTAGCGGGCCCTTGGACTATGTACGTTAACTAGCGGGCACTTGGATGATCAATGTTAACTAGCGGGCACTTGGACTATCTAGGTTAGCTAACGGGCACTTGGACTAAGTACGTCCCCTAGTGGGCACTTGGACACTCTAGGTTAACTAACGGGCACTAGGACTATCTAGGTTTACTAGCGGGCACTTGGACTATCAAAGTTAACAAGTGAGCCCTTGGACTATATAGGTTACCTAGCGGGCACTTGGACTATATAGGTTACCTAGCGGGCACTTGGACTATTTAGGTTACCTCGTGGGCACTTGGACTATCTAGGTTAACGAACGGGCACTTGGAATATGCAGGTAACCTAGCGGGCACTTGGACTGTCCAGGTTACCTAGCGGTCACTTGGATTTCTAGGTTAACGAACGGGCACTTGGACTATGTAGGTTGCATAGCGGGCACTTGGACTATCTAGGTTAGGTAACGGGCACTTTGAGTATCTAGTTTACCTAGCGGGAACGTGGACAATGTAAGTTACCTAGCGGGCACTTGGACTCTAGGTAACCTAGCGGGCACTTGGACTATCTACGTTACATAGCGGGCACTTGGACTATGTAGGTTAACTATCGAGCACTTGGACTCTAGGTAACCTAGCGGGCGCTTGGACTATCTAGGTTACCTAGCGGGCCCTTGGACTATGTAGGTTTCCTAGCGGGCACTTGGACTATCTAGGTTAACGAACGGGCACTTGGACTATGTAGGTTACCTAGCGGGCACTTGGACTATGTAGGATCCCTATCGGACATTTGGACTACTTAGGTTACCTAGCGGGCACTTGGACTATCTAGGTTAACTAGCGGGCACTTGGACTATCTAGGTCAACTAGCGGGCCCTTGTACTATGTAGGTTACCTAGCGAGCACTTGGACTATCTAGGTTAACTAGCGGACCTTGGACTACGTAGGTTAACTAGCGGGCCCTTGGACTATGTAGGTTAACTAGCGGGCACTTGGATGATCAATGTTAACTAGCGGGCCCTTGGACTATCTAGGTTAGTTAACGGGCACTTGGACTAAGTACGTCCCCTAGTGGGCACTTGGACACTCTAGGTTAACTAACGGGCACTAGGACTATCTAGGTTAACTAGCGGGCACTTGGACTATCTAGGTTACCTAGCTGGCACTAGGACTATGAAGGTTCCCTAGTGGGCACTAGGATTATCTAGGTTACCTAGCGGGCAATTGGACTATGTAGGTCAACTAGCGGGCACTTGGATTATGTAGGTTCCCTATCGGGAACTTGGACTATGTAGGTTAACTAGAGGGCATTTGTACTATGCAGGTTACGAGCGGGCACTTGGACTATGTAGGTTCGCTATCGGGCACTTGGAAAGTGTAGGTTAACTAGGGAGCACTAGGACTATGTAGGTTACCTAGCGGGTCCTTAGACTATCTAGGTTACCTAGTGGGCATTTGGACTATGTAGGCTCCCTAGCGGTTATTTGGACTATATAGATTACTTAGCGGGCACTTAGACTTTGTAGGTTACCTAGCGGGCACTTGGACTATCTAGGTTACCTAGCAGGCACTTGAACTATCTACATTACCTAGCGGGTACTTGGAGTATGTAGGTTACCTACCGGGCTGTTGGACTATCTAGGTTACCTAGCGGGCACTTGGACTATCTAGGTTAACTAACGGGCACTTGGACTATGTAGGTTCCCTAGCGGGCACTTGGATTATGTAGGTTCCGTATCGGGCACTTGGACTATGTAGGTTAACTAGCGGGCACTAGGACAATGTAGGTTACCTAGCAGGCCCTTGGACTATCTAGGTTACCTAGGGGGAACCTGGACTATGTAGGTTAACTAGTGGGCACTTTGACTATCTAGGTTACCTAGCAGGCACTTGGACTATGTACGTTCCCTAGCAGGCCCTTGGACTATTTACGTTACCTAGCGGGCACTTAGACTATGTACGTTACCTAGCGGGCACTTGGACTAAGTACGTTTCCTAGCGGGTACTTGGACTAGATAGGTTCCCTAGCGGGCACTTGGTCTATCTAGGTTAACTAGCGGGCACTTGGACTATCTAGGTTAATTAGCGGACATTTGGACAATTAGGGCCCCTAGCGGGCATTTGGACTATATTGGTTACCTAGCAGGCACTTGGACTATGTAGGTTAACGAAAAGGCACTTGGACTATATAGGTAACCTAGTGGTCACTTAAATGTCTAGGTTACCTCGCGGGCACTTGAACTATGTATGTTAACTAGCGGGCACTTGGACTATCTAGGTTAACTAGCAGGCCCTTGGACGATGTAGGTTAACTAGCGGGCCCTTGGACTATGTAGGTTAACTAGCCGGCCCTTGGACTATGTAGGTTACATAGTGTGTACTTGGACGATCTAGGTTAACTAGCGGGTACTTGGACTATGTAGGTTAACTAGCGGGCCCTTGGACTATGAAAATTAACTAGCGGCACTTGGACTATCTAAGTTAACTAGCGGGCCCTTGGACTATGTAGATTCCCTAGCGGGCACTTGGACTATGTATGTTCCAGCGCGGACATTTGGACTATGTAGGTTCCCTAGCAGGCACTTGGACTATGAAGGTTCCAGAGCGGGCACTTGGACTAACTATATTCCCGAACGGGCACTTGTACTATGTAGATTAACTAGCAGACACTTGGACAATCTAGGTTAACTAGCGGGTAATTAGACTATGTAGGTTAACTAGCGGGCCCTAGAACTATGTAGATTAACTAACAGAGCATGGACTATCTACGTTAACTAGCGTGGCCCTTGGACTATGTACATTCTCTAGCGGGCACTTGGACTATGTATGTTCCCTAGCGGGCACATGGGCTATGTATGTTCCCTATGGACACTTGAACTATGTAAGTTAACTACCGGGCACTTGGACTATGTAGGTTAAGTAGCGGGCCCTTGGACTATCTAGGTTACCTAGCGGGCACTTGGACTATGTACCTAACCTAGCGGGCACTTGGACAGTCTAGGTTACCTAGCGGGCACTTGGACTTCTAGGTTAACAAACGGGCACTTGGACTATGTATGTTGCATAGCGGGCAATTGGACTATCTAGGTTAGGTAACGGGCACTTGGACTATCTAGGTTACCTAGCAGGAACTTGGACTATGTAGGTTACGTAGCGGGCACTTGGACTATCTAGGTCAACTAGCGGGCCCTTGTACTATGTAGGTTAACTAGCAAGCACTTGGACTATCTAGGTTAACTAGCGGACCTTGGACTACGTAAGTTAACTAGCGGGCCCTTGGACTATGTACGTTAACTAGCGGGCACTTGGATGATCAATGTTAACTAGCGGGCACTTGGACTATCTAGGTTAGCTAACGGGCACTTGGACTAAGTACGTCCCCTAGTGGGCACTTGGACACTCTAGGTTAACTAACGGGCACTAGGACTATCTAGGTTTACTAGCGGGCACTTGGACTATCAAAGTTAACAAGTGAGCCCTTGGACTATATAGGTTACCTAGCGGGCACTTGGACTATATAGGTTACCTAGCGGGCACTTGGACTATTTAGGTTACCTCGTGGGCACTTGGACTATCTAGGTTAACGAACGGGCACTTGGAATATGCAGGTAACCTAGCGGGCACTTGGACTGTCCAGGTTACCTAGCGGTCACTTGGATTTCTAGGTTAACGAACGGGCACTTGGACTATGTAGGTTGCATAGCGGGCACTTGGACTATCTAGGTTAGGTAACGGGCACTTTGAGTATCTAGTTTACCTAGCGGGAACGTGGACAATGTAAGTTACCTAGCGGGCACTTGGACTCTAGGTAACCTAGCGGGCACTTGGACTATCTACGTTACATAGCGGGCACTTGGACTATGTAGGTTAACTATCGAGCACTTGGACTCTAGGTAACCTAGCGGGCGCTTGGACTATCTAGGTTACCTAGCGGGCCCTTGGACTATGTAGGTTTCCTAGCGGGCACTTGGACTATCTAGTTTAACGAACGGGCACTTGGACTATGTAGGTTACCTAGCGGGCACTTGGACTATGTAGGATCCCTATCGGACATTTGGACTACTTAGGTTACCTAGCGGGCACTTGGACTATCTAGGTTAACTAGCGGGCACTTGGACTATCTAGGTCAACTAGCGGGCCCTTGTACTATGTAGGTTACCTAGCGAGCACTTGGACTATCTAGGTTAACTAGCGGACCTTGGACTACGTAGGTTAACTAGCGGGCCCTTGGACTATGTAGGTTAACTAGCGGGCACTTGGATGATCAATGTTAACTAGCGGGCCCTTGGACTATCTAGGTTAGCTAACGGGCACTTGGACTAAGTACGTCCCCTAGTGGGCACTTGGACACTCTAGGTTAACTAACGGGCACTAGGACTATCTAGGTTAACTAGCGGGCACTTGGACTATCTAGGCTACCTAGCTGGCACTAGGACTATGAAGGTTCCCTAGTGGGCACTAGGATTATCTAGGTTACCTAGCGGGCACTTGGACTATGTAGGTCAACTAGCGGGCACTTGGATTATGTAGGTTCCCTATCGGAACTTGGACTATGTAGGTTAACTAGAGGGCATTTGTACTATGTAGGTTACCAGCGGGCACTTGGACTATGTAGGTTCCCTATCGGGCACTTGGAAAATGTAGGTTAACTAGGGGGCACTAGGACTATGTAGGTTACCTAGCGGGTCCTTAGACTATCTAGGTTACCTAGTGGGCATTTGGACTATGTAGGCTCCCTAGCGGTTATTTGGACTATATAGATTACTTAGCGGGCACTTAGACTTTGTAGGTTACCTAGCGGGCACTTGGACTATCTAGGTTACCTAGCAGGCACTTGAACTATCTACATTACCTAGCGGGTACTTGGAGTATGTAGGTTACCTACCGGGCTGTTGGACTATCTAGGTTACCTAGCGGGCACTTGGACTATCTAGGTTAACTAACGGGCACTTGGACTATGTAGGTTCCCTAGCGGGCACTTGGATTATGTAGGTTCCGTATCGGGCACTTGGACTATGTAGGTTAACTAGCGGGCACTAGGACAATGTAGGTTACCTAGCAGGCCCTTGGACTATCTAGGTTACCTAGGGGGAACCTGGACTATGTAGGTTAACTAGTGGGCACTTTGACTATCTAGGTTACCTAGCAGGCACTTGGACTATGTACGTTCCCTAGCAGGCCCTTGGACTATTTACGTTACCTAGCGGGCACTTAGACTATGTACGTTACCTAGCGGGCACTTGGACTATGTACGTTTCCTAGCGGGTACTTGGACTAGATAGGTTCCCTAGCGGGCACTTGGTCTATCTAGGTTAACTAGCGGGCACTTGGACTATCTAGGTTAACTAGCGGACATTTGGACAATTAGGGCCCCTAGCGGGCATTTGGACTATATTGGTTACCTAGCAGGCACTTGGACTATGTAGGTTAACGAAAAGGCACTTGGACTATATAGGTAACCTAGTGGTCACTTAAATGTCTAGGTTACCTCGCGGGCACTTGAACTATGTAGGTTAACCAGCGGGCACTTGGACTATCTAGGTTAACTAGCAGGCCCTTGGACGATGTAGGTTAACTAGCGGGCCCTTGGACTATGTAGGTTAACTAGCCGGCCCATGGACTATGTAGGTTACATAGTGGGTACTTGGACGATCTAGGTTAACTAGCGGGTACTTGGACTATGTAGGTTAACTAGCGGGCCCTTGGACTATGAAGATTAACTAGCGGCACTTGGACTATCTAAGTTAACTAGCGGGCCCTTGGACTATGTAGATTCCCTAGCGGGCACTTGGACTATGTATGTTCCAGCGCGGACATTTGGACTATGTAGGTTCCCTAGCAGGCACTTGGACTATGTAGGTTCAAGAGCGGGCACTTGGACTAACTAGATTCCCGAACGGGCACTTGTACTATGTAGATTAACTAGCAGACACTTGGACAATCTAGGTTAACTAGCGGGTAATTAGACTATGTAGGTTAACTAGCGGGCCCTTGAACTATGTAGATTAACTAGCAGAGCATGGACTATCTACGTTAACTAGCGGGCCCTTGGACTATGTACATTCCCTAGCGGGCACTTGGACTATGTATGTTCCCCAGCGGGCACATGGGCTATGTATGTTCCCTATGGACACTTGAACTATGTAAGTTAACTACCGGGCACTTGGACTATGTAGGTTAAGTAGCGGGCCCTTGGACTATCTAGGTTACCTAGCGGGCACTTGGACTATGTACCTAACCTAGCGGGCACTTGGACAGTCTAGGTTACCTAGCGGGCACTTGGACTTCTAGGTTAACAAACGGGCACTAGGACTATGTATGTTGCATAGCGGGCAATTGGACTATCTAGGTTAGGTAACGGGCACTTGGACTATCTAGGTTACCTAGCAGGAACTTGGACTATGTAGGTTACGTAGCGGGCACTTGGACTATCTAGGTCAACTAGCGGGCCCTTGTACTATGTAGGTTAACTAGCGAGCACTTGGACTATCTAGGTTAACTAGCGGACCTTGGACTACGTAGGTTAACTAGCGGGCCCTTGGACTATGTACGTTAACTAGCGGGCACTTGGATGATCAATGTTAACTAGCGGGCACTTGGACTATCTAGGTTAGCTAACGGGCACTTGGACTAAGTACGTCCCCTAGTGGGCACTTGGACACTCTAGGTTAACTAACGGGCACTAGGACTATCTAGGTTAACTAGCGGGCACTTGGACAATCTAGGTTAACTAGCGGGCACTTGGACTATCAAAGTTAACAAGTGAGCCCTTGGACTATATAGGTTACCTAGTGGGCACTTGGACTATATAGGTTACCTAGCGGGCACTTGGACTATGTAGGCTAACTAGGGGGCCCATTGACGATCTCGGTTACCTAGCGGGTACTTGAACTATGTAGGTTCCCTAGCGGGCATTTGTACTATATAGATAACCTAGCGGGCACATAGACTTTGTAGGTTACCTAGCGGGCACTTGGACTATCTAGGTTACCTAGCTGGCACTTGAACTATCTACGTTGCCTAGCCGGTTCTTTGAGTATGTAGGTTACCTAGCGGGCTGTTGGACTATCTAAGTTACCTAGCAGGCATTGGACTATCTAGGTTAACTAACGGGCACTTGGACTATGTAGGTTCCCTATCGGGCACTTGGACTAGGTAGGTTCCCTAGCGGGCACTTGGTCTATCTAGGTTAACTAGCGGGCACTTGGACTATTAAGGTTAACTAGCGAGCACTTGGACTATGTACATTCCCTAGCGTGCACTTGGACTATCTATGTTACCTAGCGGGCTCTTGCACTATGTAGGATTCCTAGCGGGTACTTGGACTAGATAGGTTCCCTAGCGGACACTTGGTACATCTAGGTTAACTAGCGAGCACTTAGACTATCTAGGTTAACGAAAGGGTCCCTTGGACTATGTAGGCTACCTAGCGGTCATTTGGACTATTAGGGCCCCTAGCGGGCATTTGGACTATATTGGTTACCTAGCGGGCATTTGGACTATGTAGGTTAACGAACGGGCACTTGGACTATGTAGGTAACCTAGTGGTCACTTGAACTGTCTAGGTTACCTAGCGGGCACTTGGACTATGTAAATTAACTAGCGGGCCCTTGGACTATGTAGGTTAACTAGCGGGCCCTTGGACTAAGTAGGTTACCTCGCGGGCACTTGGACGATCTAGGTTAACTAGCGGGTACTTGGACTATGTAGGTTAACTAGCGGGCCCTTGGACTATGTAGGTTAACTAGCGGGCCCTTGGACTATGTAGGTTACCTCGCGGGCACTTGGACGATCTAGGTTAACTAGCGGGTACTTGGACTATGTAGGTTAACTAGCGGGCCCTTGGACTATGTAGATTAACTAGCGGCACTTGGACTATCTACGTTAACTAGTGGGCCCTTGGATTATGTAGATTCCCTTGCGGGCACTTGGACTATATATGTTCCAGCGCGGGCACTTGGACTTTGTAGGTTCCCTAGCAGGCACTTGTACTATGTAGGTTCCATAGCGGGCACTTGGGCTATGTATATTCCCTATGGACACTTGAACTATGTAAGTTAACTCCCGGGCACATGGACTATGTAGGTTAACTAGCGGGCCCTTGGACTATCTAGGTTACCTAGCGGGCACATGGACTATGTAAGTAACCTAGCGGGCACTTGGACAGTCTAGTTTACCTAGCGGGCACTTGGACTTCTAGGTTAACAAACGGGCACTTGGTCTATGTATGTTGCATAGCGGGCAATTGGACTATCTAGGTTAGGTAACGGGCACTTGGACTATCTAGGTTACCTCGTGGGAACTTGGACTATGTAGGTTACCTAGCGGGCACTTGGACTATCTAGGTCAACTAGCGGGCCCTTGTACTATGTAGGTTAACTAGCGAGCACTTGGACTATGTAGTTTAACTAGCGGGCACTTGGATGATCAATGTTAACTAGCGGGCACTTGGACTATCTAGGTTAGCTAACGGGCACTTGGACTAAGTACGTCCCCTAGTGGGCACTTGGACACTCTAGGTTAACTAACGGGCACTAGGACTATCTAGGTTAACTAGCGGGCACTTGGACAATCTAGGTTTACTAGCGGGCACTTGGACTATCAAAGTTAACAAGTGAGCCCTTGGACTATATAGGTTACCTAGCGGGCACTTGGACTATATAGGTTACCTAGCGGGCACTTGGACTATTTAGTTTACCTAGTGGGCACTTGGACTATCTAGGTTAACGAACGGGCACTTTGAATATGCAGGTAACCTAGCGGGCACTTGGACTGTCCAGGTTACCTAGCGGGCACTTGGATTTCTAGGTTAACGAACGGGCACTTGGACTATGTAGGTTGCTTAGCGGGCACTTGGACTATCTAGGTTAGGTAACGGGCACTTTGAGTATCTAGTTTACCTAGCGGGAACGTGGACAATGTAAGTTACCTAGCGGGCACTTGGACTCTAGGTAACCTAGCGGGCACTTGGACTATCTACGTTACATAGCGGGCACTTGGACTATGTAGGTTAACTATCGAGCACTTGGACTCTAGGTAACCTAGCGGGCGCTTGGACTATCTAGGTTACCTAGCGGGCCCTTGGACTATGTAGGTTTCCTAGCGGGCACTTGGACTATCTAGTTTAACGAACGGGCACTTGGACTATGTAGGTTACCTAGCGGGCACTTGGACTATGTAGGATCCCTATCGGACATTTGGACTACTTAGGTTACCTAGCGGGCACTTGGACTATCTAGGTTAACTAGCGGGCACTTGGACTATCTAGGTCAACTAGCGGGCCCTTGTACTATGTAGGTTACCTAGCGAGCACTTGGACTATCTAGGTTAACTAGCGGACCTTGGACTACGTAGGTTAACTAGCGGGCCCTTGGACTATGTAGGTTAACTACCGGGCACTTGGATGATCAATGTTAACTAGCGGGCCCTTGGACTATCTAGGTTAGCTAACGGGCACTTGGACTAAGTACGTCCCCTAGTGGGCACTTGGACACTCTAGGTTAACTAACGGGCACTAGGACTATCTAGGTTAACTAGCGGGCACTTGGACTATCTAGGTTACCTAGCTGGCACTAGGACTATGAAGGTTCCCTAGTGGGCACTAGGATTATCTAGGTTACCTAGCGGGCACTTGGACTATGTAGGTCAACTAGCGGGCACTTGGATTATGTAGGTTCCCTATCGGAACTTGGACTATGTAGGTTAACTAGAGGGCATTTGTACTATGTAGGTTACGAGCGGGCACTTGGACTATGTAGGTTCCCTATCGGGCACTTGGAAAGTGTAGGTTAACTAGGGGGCACTAGGACTATGTAGGTTACCTAGCGGGTCCTTAGACTATCTAGGTTACCTAGTGGGCATTTGGACTATGTAGGCTCCCTAGCGGTTATTTGGACTATATAGATTACTTAGCGGGCACTTAGACTTTGTAGGTTACCTAGCGGGCACTTGGACTATCTAGGTTACCTAGCAGGCACTTGAACTATCTACATTACCTAGCGGGTACTTGGAGTATGTAGGTTACCTACCGGGCTGTTGGACTATCTAGGTTACCTAGCGGGCACTTGGACTATCTAGGTTAACTAACGGGCACTTGGACTATGTAGGTTCCCTAGCGGGCACTTGGATTATGTAGGTTCCGTATCGGGCACTTGGACTATGTAGGTTAACTAGCGGGCACTAGGACAATGTAGGTTACCTAGCAGGCCCTTGGACTATCTAGGTTACCTAGGGGGAACCTGGACTATGTAGGTTAACTAGTGGGCACTTTGACTATCTAGGTTACCTAGCAGGCACTTGGACTATGTACGTTCCCTAGCAGGCCCTTGGACTATTTACGTTACCTAGCGGGCACTTAGACTATGTACGTTACCTAGCGGGCACTTGGACTATGTACGTTTCCTAGCGGGTACTTGGACTAGATAGGTTCCCTAGCGGGCACTTGGTCTATCTAGGTTAACTAGCGGGCACTTGGACTATCTAGGTTAACTAGCGGACATTTGGACAATTAGGGCCCCTAGCGGGCATTTGGACTATATTGGTTACCTAGCAGGCACTTGGACTATGTAGGTTAACGAAAAGGCACTTGGACTATATAGGTAACCTAGTGGTCACTTAAATGTCTAGGTTACCTCGCGGGCACTTGAACTATGTAGGTTAACCAGCGGGCACTTGGACTATCTAGGTTAACTAGCAGGCCCTTGGACGATGTAGGTTAACTAGCGGGCCCTTGGACTATGTAGGTTAACTAGCCGGCCCATGGACTATGTAGGTTACATAGTGGGTACTTGGACGATCTAGGTTAACTAGCGGGTACTTGGACTATGTAGGTTAACTAGCGGGCCCTTGGACTATGAAGATTAACTAGCGGCACTTGGACTATCTAAGTTAACTAGCGGGCCCTTGGACTATGTAGATTCCCTAGCGGGCACTTGGACTATGTATGTTCCAGCGCGGACATTTGGACTATGTAGGTTCCCTAGCAGGCACTTGGACTATGTAGGTTCAAGAGCGGGCACTTGGACTAACTAGATTCCCGAACGGGCACTTGTACTATGTAGATTAACTAGCAGACACTTGGACAATCTAGGTTAACTAGCGGGTAATTAGACTATGTAGGTTAACTAGCGGGCCCTTGAACTATGTAGATTAACTAGCAGAGCATGGACTATCTACGTTAACTAGCGGGCCCTTGGACTATGTACATTCCCTAGCGGGCACTTGGACTATGTATGTTCCCTAGCGGGCACATGGGCTATGTATGTTCCCTATGGACACTTGAACTATGTAAGTTAACTACCGGGCACTTGGACTATGTAGGTTAAGTAGCGGGCCCTTGGACTATCTAGGTTACCTAGCGGGCACTTGGACTATGTACCTAACCTAGCGGGCACTTGGACAGTCTAGGTTACCTAGCGGGCACTTGGACTTCTAGGTTAACAAACGGGCACTAGGACTATGTATGTTGCATAGCGGGCAATTGGACTATCTAGGTTAGGTAACGGGCACTTGGACTATCTAGGTTACCTAGCAGGAACTTGGACTATGTAGGTTACGTAGCGGGCACTTGGACTATCTAGGTCAACTAGCGGGCCCTTGTACTATGTAGGTTAACTAGCGAGCACTTGGACTATCTAGGTTAACTAGCGGACCTTGGACTACGTAGGTTAACTAGCGGGCCCTTGGACTATGTACGTTAACTAGCGGGCACTTGGATGATCAATGTTAACTAGCGGGCACTTGGACTATCTAGGTTAGCTAACGGGCACTTGGACTAAGTACGTCCCCTAGTGGGCACTTGGACACTCTAGGTTAACTAACGGGCACTAGGACTATCTAGGTTAACTAGCGGGCACTTGGACAATCTAGGTTAACTAGCGGGCACTTGGACTATCAAAGTTAACAAGTGAGCCCTTGGACTATATAGGTTACCTAGTGGGCACTTGGACTATATAGGTTACCTAGCGGGCACTTGGACTATTTAGGTTACCTAGTGGGCACTTGGACTATCTAGGTTAACGAACGGGCACTTGGATTATGCAGGTAACCTAGCGGGCACTTGGACTGTCCAGGTTACCTAGCGGGCACTTGGATTTCTAGGTTAACGAACGGGCACTTGGACTATGTAGGTTGCTTAGCGGGCACTTGGACTATCTAGGTTAGGTAACGGGCACTTTGAGTATCTAGTTTACCTAGCGGGAACGTGGACAATGTAAGTTACCTAGCGGGCACTTGGACTCTAGGTAACCTAGCGGGCACTTGGACTATCTACGTTACATAGCGGGCACTTGGACTATGTAGGTTAACTATCGAGCACTTGGACTCTAGGTAACCTAGCGGGCACTTGGACTATCTAGGTTACCTAGCGGGCCCTTGGACTATGTAGGTTTCCTAGCGGGCACTTGGACTATCTAGGTTAACGAACGGGCACTTGGACTATGTAGGTTACCTAGCGGGCACTTGGACTATGTAGGATCCCTATCGGACATTTGGACTACTTAGGTTACCTAGCGGGCACTTGGACTATCTAGATTAACTAGCGGGCACTTGGACTATCTAGGTCAACTAGCGGGCCCTTGTACTATGTAGGTTACCTAGCGAGCACTTGGACTATTTAGGTTAACTAGCGGACCTTGGACTACGTAGGTTAACTAGCGGGCCCTTGGACTATGTAGGTTAACTAGCGGGCACTTGGGTGATCAATGTTAACTAGCGGGCCCTTGGACTATCTAGGTTAGCTAACGGGCACTTGGACTAAGTACGTCCCCTAGTGGGCACTTGGACACTCTAGGTTAACTAACGGGCACTAGGACTATCTAGGTTAACTAGCGGGCACTTGGACTATCTAGGTTACCTAGCTGGCACTAGGACTATGAAGGTTCCCTAGTGGGCACTAGGATTATCTAGGTTACCTAGCGGGCACTTGGACTATGTAGGTCAACTAGCGGGCACTTGGATTATGTAGGTTCCCTATCGGGAACTTGTACTATGTAGGTTAACTAGAGGGCATTTGTACTATGTAGGTTACGAGCGGGCACTTGGACTATGTAGGTTCCCTATCGGGCACTTGGAAAATGTAGGTTAACTAGGGGGCACTAGGACTATGTAGGTAACCTAGCGGGCCCTTAGACTATCTAGGTTACCTAGCGGGCATTTGGACTATGCAGGCTCCCTAGCGGTTATTTGGACTATATAGATTACTTAGCAGGCACTTGGACTATGTAGGTTAAGTAGCGGGCCCTTGGATTATCTAGGTTACCTAGCGGGCACTTGGACTATGTACCTAACCTAGCGGACACTTGGACAGTCTAGGTTACCTAGCGGGCACTTGGACTTCTAGGTTAACAAACTGGCACTTGGACTATGTATGTTGCATAGCGGGCAATTGGACTATCTAGGTTAGGTAACGGGCACTTGGACTATCTAGGTTACCTAGCAGGAACTTGGACTATGTAGGTTACCTAGCGGGCACTTGGACTATCTAGGTCAACTAGCGGGCCCTTGTACTATGTAGGTTAACTAGCGAGCACTTGGACTATCTAGGTTAACTAGCGGACCTTGGACTACGTAGGTTAACTAGCGGGCCCTTGGTCTATGTAGGTTAACTAGCGGGCACTTGGATGATCAATGTTAACTAGCGGGCACTTGGACTATCTAGGTTAACTAACGGGCACTTGGACTAAGTACGTCCCCTAGTGGGCACTTGGACAATCTAGGTTAACTAGCGGGCACTTGGACTATCAAAGTTAACAAGTGAGCCCTTGGACTATATAGGTTACCTAGCGGGAACTTGGACTATATAGGTTACCTACCGGGCATTTGGACTATTTAGGTTACCTAGTGGGCACTTGGACTATCTAGGTTAACGAACGGGCACTTGGAATATGCAGGTAACCTAGCGGGCACTTGGACTGTCCAGGTTACCTAGGGGGCACTTGGATTTCTAGGTTAACTAATGGGCACTTGGACTATGTAGGTTGCTTAGCGGGCACTTGGACTATCTAGGTTAGGTAACGGGCACTTTGAGTATCTAGTTTACCTAGCGGGAACGTGGACAATGTAAGTTACCTAGGGGGCACTTGGACTATCTAGGTTACCTAACGGGCACTTTAACTATCTAGGTTACATAGCGGGCACTTGGACTATGTAGGTTAACTATCGAGCACTTGGACTCTAGGTAACCTAGCGGGCACTTGGACTATCTAGGTTACCTAGCGGGCCCTTGGACTATGTAGGTTTCCTAGTGGGCACTTGGACTATCTAGGTTAACGAACGGGCACTTGGACTATGTAGGTTACCTAGCGGGCACTTGGACTATGTAGGATCCCTATCGGACATTTGGACTACTTAGGTTACCTAGCGTGCACTTGGACTATCTAGGTTAACTAGCGGGCACTTGGACTATCTAGGTCAACTAGCGGGCCCTTGTACTATGTAGGTTACCTAGCGAGCACTTGGACTATCTAGGTTAACTAGCGGACCTTGGACTACCTAGGTTAACTAGCGGGCCCTTGGACTATGTAGGTTAACTAGCGGGCACTTGGATGATCAATGTTAACTAGCGGGCACTTGGACTATCTAGGTTAGCTAACGGGCACTTGGACTAAGTACGTCCCCTAGTGGGCACATGGACACTCTAGGTTAACTAACGGGCACTAGGACTATCTAGGTTAACTAGCGGGCACTTGGACTATCTAGGTTACCTAGCTCGCACTAGGACTATGAAGGTTCCCTAGCGGGCACTAGGATTATCTAGGTTACCTAGCGGGCACTTGGACTATGTAGGTCAACTAGCGGGCACTTGGATTATGTAGGTTCCCTATCGGGAACTTGTACTATGTAGGTTAACTAGAGGGCATTTGTACTATGTTGGTTAGGAGCGGGCACTTGGACTATGTAGGTTCCCTATCGGGCACTTGGAAAATGTAGGTTAACTAGGGGGCACTAGGACTATGTAGGTAACCTAGCGGGCCCTTAGACTATCTAGGTTACCTAGCGGGCATTTGGACTCTGTAGGCTCCCTAGCAGTTATTTGGACTATATAGATTACTTAGCAGGCACTTAGACTTTGTAGGTTACCTAGCGGGCACTTGGACTATCTAGGTTACCTAGCAGGCACTTGAACTATCTACATTACCTAGCGGGTACTTGGAGTATGTAGGTTACCTACCGGGCTGTTGGACTATCTAGGTTACCTAGCGGGCACTTGGACTATCTAGGTTAACTAACGGGCACCTGGACTATGTAGGTTCCCTAGCGGGCACTTGGATTATGTAGGATAAATATCGGGCACTTGGACTATGTAGGTTAACTAGCGGGCATTTGGACCATGTGGGTTACCTAGCGGGCACTTGGACTATGTAGGTTCCCTATCGGGCACTTGGAGAATGTAGGTTAACTAGGGGGCACTAGGACAATGTAGGTTACCTAGCGGACCCTTTGACGATCTAGGTTACCTAGGGGGAACCTGGACTATGTAGGTTAACTAGGGGGCACTTGGACTATCTAGGTTACCTAGCAGGCACTTGGACTATGTACGTTCCCTAGCAGGCCCTTGGACTATTTACGTTACCTAGCGGGCACTTAGACTATTTACGTTACCTAGCGGGCACTTGGACTATGTACGTTTCCTAGCGGGTACTTGGACTAGATAGGTTCCCTAGCGGGCACTTGGTCTATCTAGTTTAACTAGCGGGCACTTGGACTATCTAGGTTAACTAGCGGACATTTGGACTATTAGGGCCCCTAGCGGGCATTTGGACTATATTGGTTACCTAGTGGGCACTTGGACTATGTAGGTTAACGAAAGGGCACTTGGACTATGTAGGTAACCTAGTGGTCACTTGAAATGTCTAGGTTACCTCGCGGGCACTTGGACTATGTAGGTTATCTAGCGGGCACTTGGACTATCTAGGTTAACTAGCAGGCCCTTGGACGATGTAGGTTAACTAGTGGGCCCTGGACTATGTAGGTTAACTAGCGGGCCCTTGGACTATGTAGATTAACTAGCGGTCACTTGGAAGTTCTAGGTTAACAAGCGGGCACTTGGACTATCAAAGTGAACAAGTGAGCCCTTGGACTATGTAGGTTAACTAGCGGGCCCTTGGACTATATAGGTTACCTAGCGGACACTTGGACTATATAGGTTACCTAGCGGGCACTTGGACTATGTAGGTTACCTAGTGGGCACTTGGACTACCTACGTTAACGAATGGTCACTAGGAATATGCAGGTAACCTAGCGGGCACTTGGACTATCTAGGTTAACTAGCGGACATTTGGACAATTAGGGCCCCTAGCGGGCACTTGGACTATCTAGGTTAACTAGCAGACATTTGGACAATTAGGGCCCCTAGCGGGCATTTGGACAATATTGGTTACCTTTCGGGCACTTGGACTATGTAGGTTAACGAAAGGGCACTTGGACTATGTAGGTAACCTAGTGGTCACTTGAAATGTCTAGGTTACCTCGCGGGCACTTGGACTATGTAGGTTAACTAGCGGGCCCTTGGACTATGTAGGTTAACTAGCGGGCCCTTGGACTATGTAGATTAACTAGCGGTCACTTGGAAGATCTAGGTTAACTAGCGGGCACTTGGACTATCAAAGTGAACAAGTGAGCCCTTGGACTATGTAGGTTAACTAGCGGGCCCTTGGACTATCTAGGTTACCTAGCGGGCACTTGGACTATATAGGTTACCTAGCGGGCACTTGGACTATGTAGGTTACCTAGTGGGCACTTGGACTATCTACGTTAACGAATGGGCACTTGGAATATGCAGGTAATCTAGCGGGCACTTGGACTGTCTAGGTTACCTAGCGCGCACTTGGACTTCTAGGTTAACGAACGGGCTCTTGTACTATGTAGGTTGCCTAGCGGGCACTTGGACTATCTAGGTTAGGTAACGGGCACTTGGACTATCTAGGTTACCTAGCGGCAAATTAGACAATGTAAGTTACCTAGCGGGCATTTGGACTATCTAGGTTACCTAACAGGCACTTTGACTATCTAGGTTACATAACGGGCACTTGGACTATGTAGGTTAACTAGCGAGCACTTGGACTCTAGGTTATCTAGCGGACACTTGGACTATCTAGGTTACCTAGCGGGCCCTTGGACTATGTAGGTTTCCTAGCGGGCACTTGGACTATCTAGGTTAACGAACGGGCACTTGGACTATGTAGGTAACCTAGCGGGCACTTGGACAGTCTAGGTTACCTAGCGGGCACTTGGACTAGCTAGGTTAACGAACGGGCACTTGGACAATGTAGGTTACCTAGCGGGCACTTGGACTGTGTAGGAACCCTATCGGATATTTGGACTACTTAGGTTACCTAGCGGGCACTTGGACTATCTAGGTTAGCTAGCGGGCACTTGGACTATCTAGGTCAACTAGTGATCCCTTGTACTATGTATGTTAACTAGCGAGCACTTGGACTATCTAGGTTAACTAGCGGACCTTGGACTATGTAGGTTAACTAGCGGGCCTTTGGACTATGTAGGTTAACTAGCGGGCACTTTGACGATCTAGGTTAACTAGAGGGCACTTGGACTATCTAGGTTAACTAGCAGGCACTTGGATGATCAATGTTAACTAGCGGGCACTTGGACTATCTAGGTTACCTAATGGGCACATGGACCAAGTACGTCCCCTAGTGGGCACTTGGCCTATCTAGGTTAACTAACGGGCACTTGGACTATCTAGGTTACCTAGCGGGCACTTGTCCTATCTAGGATACCTACCAGGCACTTGGACTATGAAGGTCAACTAGCGTTCCCATGGACTATCTAGGTTAGCTAACGGGCACTTAGATTATGTAGGTTAACTAGCGGGCACTTGGAATATGTAGGTTAACTAGCGGGCCCTTGGACTATGTAGGTTTACTTGCGGGCCCTTCGACTATCTAGGTTCCCTAAAGGGCACTTGGACTATCTAGGTTACCGAAAAGGCACTTGGACTATCTAGGTTACCTAGCGGGCACTTGGACTATGTAGGCCAACTAGGGGGCCCTTGGACTATCTAGATTACCTAGCGGGTACTTGAACAATCTAGTTCAACTAGCGGGCACTTCGACTATGTAGGTTAACTAACGGACACTTGCACTATGTAGGTTACCTAGCAGGCACTTGGACTATCTATGTTAACTAGCGGGCACTTGGACTATATAGGTTAACTAGCGTGCACTTGGACTATGTAGGTACCTTAGCGGGCACTTGGACTATCTAGGTTGCCTAGCGGGCACTTGCACTATGTAGGTTAACTAGCGTGCCCTTGGACTATCTAGGTTACGTAGCGGGCACTTGGTATATAGGTTAACTAGCGCGCACTTGGACTATATAGGCTAACTAGCGGACACTTGCACGATCTAGGTTAACTAGCGAGCCCTTGCACTATGTAGGTTAACTAGCGGGCCCATGGATTATGTAGGTTTACTATCAGGCACTTGGACTATCTAGGTTAACTAGCAGGCACTTGGCCTATGTAGTTTCCCTAGCGGGCATTTGTACTATTTAGGTTACCATCGGGAACTTGGACTATGTAGGTTACCTAGCGGGCACTTGGACTATCTAGGTTACCTAGCAGGCACTTTGACTATCTAGGTTAACTAACGGGCACCTGGAGTATGTAGGTTGCCGAGCGGGCACTTGGATTATGTAGATTTCCTATCGGGCACTTGGACTATGTAGGTTAACTAGCGGGCACTTGGACTGTCTAGGTTACCTAGCTGGCACTTGGATGATCTAGGTTAACGAACTGGCACTTGGACTATATAGGTTACCAAGCCGCCACTTGGACTATCTAGGTTAGCTAACAGGCACTTGGACTATCTAGATTCCCTAGCAGGCACTTGTACTATCTAGGTTACCTAGCTGGCACTTAGATTATGTAGGTTAAATAGCGGGCACTTGGAATATGTAGGTTAACTAGCGGACACTTGCACTGTGTAGGTTAACTAGCGGGCCCATGGACTATGTAGGTTTACTAGCGGGCCCTTGGACTATCTAGGTTCCCTAAAGGGCTCTTAGAATATCTAGGTTACCGAACGGGCACTTGGACTATCTAGGTTACCTAGCGGGCACTTGGACTATGTAGGCTAACTAGGGGGCCCTTGGACGATCTAGGTTACCTAGTGGGTACTTCAACTATCTAGTTTAACTAGCGGGCACTTGCACTATCTAGGTTACCTAGCGGGCACTTGGACTATGTAGGTTACCTAGCGGGCACTTGGACTATCTAGGTTCCCTAGCGGGCACTTGGACTATGTACGTTCCCTAGCGGGCACTTGGACTATCTACGTTACCAAGCGGGCACTTGGACAATGTACGTTACCTAGCGGGCACTTGGACTATGTACGTTTCCTAGCGGGTACTTGGATTAGATAGGTTCCCTAGCGGGCACTTGGTCTATCTAGGTTAACTAGCGGGCACTGGGACTATCTAGGTTAACTAGCGGGCATTTGGAATATTATGGCCCCTAGCGGGCATTTGGACTATATTGGTTACCTAGCGGGCACTTGGACTATGTAGGTTAACGAACGGGCATTTGGACTATGTGGGTAACCTAGCGGTCACTTGAACTGTCTAGGTTACCTAGCGGGCCCTTGGACTATGTAGGTTTCCTAGCGGGCACTTGGACTATCTAGGTTAACGAACGGGCACTTGTACTATGTTGGTTACGTAGCGGGCACTTGGACTATGTAGGATCCCTATCGGACATTTGGACTACTTAGGTTACCTAGCGGGCACTTGGACTATCTAGGTTTACTAGCTGGCACTTGGACTATCTAGGTCAACTAGCGGGCCCTTGTACTATGTAGGTTACCTAGCGAGCGCTTGGACTATCTAGGTTAACTAGCGGACCTTGGACTACGTAGGTTAACTAGCGGGCCCTTGGACTATGTAGGTTAACTAGCGGGCACTTGGATGATCAATGTTAACTAGCGGGCACTTGGACTATCTAGGTTAGCTAACGGGCATTTGGACTAAGTACGTCCCCTAGTGGGCACTTGGACACTCTAGGTTAACTAACGGGCACTACGACTATCTAGGTTAACTAGCGGGCACTTGGACTATCTAGATTACCTAGCTGGCACTAGGACTATGAAGGTTCCCTAGCGGGCACTAGGATTATCTAGGTTACCCAGCGGGCACTTGGACTATGTAGGTCAACTAGCGGGCACTTGGATTATGTAGGTTCCCTATCGGGAACTTGGATTATGTAGGTTAACTAGAGGGCATTTGTACTATGTAGGTTACGAGCGGGCTCTTGGACTATGTAGGTTCTCTATCGGGCACTTGGAAAATGTAGGTTAACTAGGGGGCACTAGGACTATGTAGGTTACCTAGCGAGCCCTTAGACTATCTAGGTTACCTAGGGGGCATTTGGACTATGTAGGCTCCCTAGCGGTTATTTGGACTATATAGATTACTTAGCGGGCACTTAGACTTTGTAGGTTACGTAGCGGGCACTTGGACTATCTAGGTTACCTAGCAGGCACTTGAACTATCTACATTACCTAGCGGGTACTTGGAGTATGTAGGTTACCTACCGGGCTATTGGACTATCTAGGTTACCTAGCGGGCACTTGGACTATGTAGGTTAACTAACGGGCACTTGGACTATGTAGGTTCCCTAGCGGGCACTTGGATTATGTAGGTTCCGTATCGGGCACTTGGACTATGTAGGTTAACTAGCGGGCATTTGGACCATGTGGGTTACCTAGCAGGCACTTGGACTATGTAGGTTCCCTTTCGGGAACTTGGAGAATGTAGGTTAACTAGGGGGCACTAGGACAATGTAGTTTACCTAGCGGGCCCTTTGACGATCTAGGTTACTTAGGGGGAACCTGGACTATGTAGGTTAACTAGGGGGCACTTAGACTATCTAGGTTACCTAGCAGGCACTTGGTCTATGTACGTTCCCTAGCAGGCCCTTGGACTATTTACGTTACCTAGCGGGCACTTTGACTATGTACGTTACCTAGCGGGCACTTGGACTATGTACGTTTCCTAGCGGGTACTTGGACTACATAGGTTCCCTAGCGGGCACTTGGTCTATCTAGGTTAACTAGCGGGCACTTGGACTATCTAGGTTAACTAGCGGACATTTGGACTATTAGGGCCCCTAGCGGGCATTTGGACTATATTGGTTACCTAGCGGGCACTTGGACTATGTAGGTTAACGAAAGGGCACTTGGACTATGTAGGTAACCTAGTGGTCACTTGAAATGTCTAGGTTACCTCGCGGGCACTTGGACTATGTAGGTTAACTAGCGGGCACTTGGACTATCTAGGTTAACTAGCAGGCCCTTGGACGATGTAGGTTAACTAGCGGGCCCTTGGACTATGTAGGTTAACTAGCGGGCCCTTGGACTATGTAGATTAACTAGCGTCACTTGGACTATCTACATTAACTAGCGGGCCCTTGGACTATGTATATTCCCTAGCGGGCACTTGGACTATGTATGTTCCCTAGCGGGCACTTGGACTCTGTATGTTCCCTACGGACACTTGAACTATGTAAGTTAACTACCGGGCACTTGGACTATGTAGGTTAACTAGCGGGCCCTTGGACTATCTAGGTTACCTAGCGGGCACTTTGACTATCTAGGTTAACTACCGGGTACTTGCACTATCTAGGTTACCGAACGGGCATTTGGACTATGTAGGTAACCTAGCAGGCACTTGGAGAGTCTAGGTTACCTAGCAGGCACTTGGACTTCTAGGTTAAAGAACGGGCAGTTGGACTATGTATGTTGCATAGCGGGCAATTGGACTATCTAGGTTAGGTAACGGGCACAAGAACTATCTAGGTTACCTAGCTGGCACTTGAACTATCTACGTTATAGTGGGTTCTTGGTGTATGTAGGTTACCTAGGTGGCTGTTGGACTATCTACGTTACCAAGCGGGCACTGGGACTATCTAGGTTAACTAACGGGCTTTTGGACTATGTAGGTTCCCTAGCGGGCCCTTGGACTATGTAGGACCCCTAGCGAGCACTTGGACTATGTGGGTTCCCTAGCGGGCATTTGGACTATCTAGGTTAACTAACAGGCACTTGGACTTTGTAGGTTCCCTAGCTGGCACTTGGATTATGTAGGTTCCCTATCGGGCACTTGGACTATGTAGGGTAACTAGCGGGCATAGGACTATGTAGGTTAACTAGCGGGCACTTGGACTATGTAGGTTACATAGCGGGCACTTGGACAATATATAAGTTCCCTATCGGGCATTTGGACTATGTAGGTTACCTAGCGGGGCATTGGACTATCTAGGTTACCTAGGGGGAACCTGGACAATGTAGGTTAACTAGTGGGCACTTGGACTATCTAGGTTACCTAGCAGGCACTTGGACTATGTAGGTTAACTAGCAGGCACTTGGACTATCTAGGTTACCTAGCGGGCACTTGGACTATGTACGTTCCCTAGCGGGCACTTGGACTATGTACGTTTCCTAGCGGGTACTTGGACTAGATAGGTTCCCTAGCGGGCAATTGGTCTATCTAGGTTAACTAGCGGGCACTTGGACTATCTAGGTTAACTAGCAAGCACTTGGACTATCTAGGATAACTAGCGGACACTTAGACTATTAGGGTCCCTAGCGGGCATTTGGACTATATAGGTTACCTAGCGGGCACTTGGACTATGTCGGTTAACGAACGGGCACTTGGACTATGTAGGTAACCTAGTGGTCACTTGAACTGTCTAGGTTACCTAGCGGGCACTTGGACTATGTAGGTTAACTAGCGGGCACTTGGACTATCTAGGTTAACTAGCGGGCCCTTGGATGATATAGGTTAACTAGCGGACCCTTGCACTATGTAGGCTAACTAGCGGGCCCATGTATTATGTAGGTTTACTAGCAGGCACTTGGACTATCTAGGTTAACTAGCGGGCACTTGGACTATGTACTTTCCCTAGCGGGCATTTGGACTATTTAGGTTACCTAGCAGGCACTTGGACTATGTAGGTTACCTAGCGGGCACTTGGACTATCTAGGTTACCTAGCAGGCACTTTGACTATCTAGGTTAACTAACGGGCACTTGGACTATGTAGGTTGCCTGGCAGGCACTTGGATTATGTAGGTTCCCTATCGGGCACTTGGACTATGTAGGTTAACTAGCGGGCACTTCGACTGTCTAGGTTAGCTAGTGGGCATTTGGATTATCTAGGTTAACGAACGGGCACTTGGATTATCTAGGTTAACGAACGGGCACTTGGACAATGTAGGTTACCTAGCCGCCACTTGGACTATCTAGGTTAGCTAACAGGCACTTGGACTATCTAGGTTCCCTAGCGGGCACTTGTACTATCTAGGTTACCTAGCTGGCATGGACTATGTAGGTCAACTAGCGGGCCCTTGGACTATCTATGTTAGCCAACGGGCACTTAGATTATGTAGGTTAACTAGCGGGAACTTGGAATATGTAGGTTAAGTAGGGGACACTTGCACTATGAAGGTTAACTAGCGGGCCCATGGAGTATGTAGGTTTACTAGCGGGACCTTGGACTATCAAGGTTCCCTAAAGGGCACTTGGACTGTCTAGGCTACCGAGCGGGAAATTGGACAATCTAGGTTACCTAGCGGGCACTTGGACTATGTAGGCTAACTAGGGGGCCCATTGACGATCTCGGTTACCTAGCGGGTACTTGAACTATGTAGGTTCCCTAGCGGGCATTTGTACTATATAGATAACCTAGCGGGCACATAGACTTTGTAGGTTACCTAGCGGGCACTTGGACTATCTAGGTTACCTAGCTGGCACTTGAAGTATCTACGTTGCCTAGCCGGTTCTTTGAGTATGTAGGTTACCTAGCGGGCTGTTGGACTATTTAAGTTACCTAGCAGGCATTGGACTATCTAGGTTAACTAACGGGCACTTGGACTATGTAGGTTCCCTATCGGGCACTTGGACTAGGTAGGTTCCCTAGCGGGCACTTGGTCTATCTAGGTTAACTAGCGGGCACTTGGACTATTAAGGTTAACTAGCGAGCACTTGGACTATGTACATTCCCTAGCGTGCACTTGGACTATCTATGTTACCTAGCGGGCTCTTGCACTATGTAGGTTACCTCGCGGGCACTTGGACGATCTAGGTTAACTAGCGGACACTTGGTACATCTAGGTTAACTAGCGAGCACTTGGACTATCTAGGTTAACGAAAGGGTCCCTTGGACTATGTAGGCTACCTAGCGGTCATTTGGACTATTAGGGCCCCTAGCGGGCATTTGGACTATATTGGTTACCTAGCGGGCATTTGGACTATGTTGGTTAACGAACGGGCACTTGGACTATGTAGGTAACCTAGTGGTCACTTGAACTGTCTAGGTTACCTAGCGGGCACTTGGACTATGTAGGTTAACTAGCGGGCCCTTGGACTATGTAGGTTAACTAGCGGGCCCTTGGACTATGTAGGTTACCTCGCGGGCACTTGGACGATCTAGGTTAACTAGCGGGTACTTGGACTATGTAGGTTAACTAGCGGGCCCTTGGACTATGTAGGTTAACTAGCGGGCCCTTGGACTATGTAGGTTACCTCGCGGGCACTTGGACGATCTAGGTTAACTAGCGGGTACTTGGACTATGTAGGTTAACTAGCGGGCCCTTGGACTATGTAGATTAACTAGCGGCACTTGGACTATCTACGTTAACTAGTGGGCCCTTGGATTATGTAGATTCCCTTGCGGGCACTTGGACTATGTATGTTCCAGCGCGGGCACTTGGACTTTGTAGGTTCCCTAGCAGGCACTTGTACTATGTAGGTTCCAGAGCGGGCACTTGGGCTATGTATATTCCCTATGGACACTTGAACTATGTAAGTTAACTCCCGGGCACATGGACTATGTAGGTTAACTAGCGGGCCCTTGGACTATCTAGGTTACCTAGCGGGCACTTGGACTATGTAAGTAACCTAGCGGGCACTTGGACAGTCTAGTTTACCTAGCGGGCACTTGGACTTCTAGGTTAACAAACGGGCACTTGGTCTATGTATGTTGCATAGCGGGCAATTGGACTATCTAGGTTAGGTAACGGGCACTTGGACTATCTAGGTTACCTCGTGGGAACTTGGACTATGTAGGTTACTTAGCGGGCACTTGGACTATCTAGGTCAACTAGCGGGCCCTTGTACTATGTAGGTTAACTAGCGAGCACTTGGACTATGTAGTTTAACTAGCAGGCACTTGGATGATCAATGTTAACTAGCGGGCACTTGGACTATCTAGGTTAGCTAACGGGCACTTGGACTAAGTACGTCCCCTAGTGGGCACTTGGACACTCTAGGTTAACTAACGGGCACTAGGACTATCTAGGTTAACTAGCGGGCACTTGGACGATATAGGTTAACTAGCGGGCACTTGGATTATCTAGGTTACCTAGCGGGCACTTGGACTATGTAGGTTCCCTAGCGGGCATTTGGACTATATAGATAACCTTGTGGGAACTTAGACTTTGTAGGTTACCTAGCTGGCACTTGAACTACCTACGTTGCCTAGAGGGTTCTTGGAGTATGTAAGTTACCTAGCGGGCTGTTGGACTATCTAGGTTACCTAGCAGGCATTGGACTATCTAGGTTAACTAACGGGCACATGGACTATGTAGGTTCCCTAGCGGGCCCTTGGACTATGTAAGTTCCCTATCGGGCACTTGGACTAGGTAGGTTCCCTAGCGGGCACTTGGTCTATCTAGGTTAACTAGTGGGCACTTGGACTATCTAGGTTAACTAGCAAGCACTTGTACTATCTAGGATAACTAGCGGTCACTTAGAGTATTAGGGTCCCTAGCGGGCATTTGGACTATATAGGTTACCTAGCGGGCACTTGGACTATGTCGGTTAACGAACAGGCACTTGGACTATGTAGGTAACCTAGTGGTCACTTGAACTGTCTAGGTTATCTAGCGGGCACTTGGACTATGTAGGTTAACTAGCGGGCACTTGGACTATCTAGGTTAACTAGCGGGCCCTTGGACGATGTAGGTTAACTAGTGGGCCTTTGGACTATGTAGGTTAACTAGCGGGCCCTTGGACTATGTAGGTTAACAAGCGTGCACTTGAAAGATCTAGGTAAACTAGCGGGTACTTGGACTATGTAGGTTAACTAGCGGGCCTTTGGACTATGTAGATTACCTAGCGGCACTTGGACTATCTACGTTAACTAGCGGGCCCTTGGACTATGTAGATTCCCTAGCGGGCACTTGGAATATGTATGTTCCAGAGCGGGCACTTCGACTATGTAGGTTCCCTAGCAGGCACTTGGACTATGTAGGTTCCAGAGCGGGCACTTGGACTATCTAGGTTCCCTAGCGGCACTTGGACTATGTAGGTTAACTAGCGGGCCCTTGGACTATGTAGATTAACTAACAGTACTTGGACTCTCTAGGTTTCCTAGCAGACACTTGGGCTATGTAGGCTAACTAGGGGGCCCTTGGACAATCTAGGTTACCTAGAGGGTACTTGAACTATCTATGTTAACTAGCGGGCACTTGCAGTATCTAGGTTACCTAGCGGGCACTTGGATTATGTACGTTCCCTAGCGGGCACTTGGACTATCTATGTTAACTAGCGGGCACTTGGAATATGTAGGTTAACTAGCGGACACTTGCACTATGTAGGTTACCTAGCAGGCACTTGGACTATCTAGGTTAACTAGCGGGTACTTGGACTATCTACAATAACTAGCATGCAATTGGACTATGTAGGTTCCTTAGCGGGCACTTGGACTATCTAGGTTGCCTAGCGGGCACTTAGACGATATAGGTTAACTAGCGTGCCCTTGGAATATCTAGGTTACATAGCGGGCACTTGGTATATAGGTTAACTAGCGGGCACTTTGACTATGTAGTTTGACTAGAGGACACTTGGACTATCTAGGTTAACTAGTGGGTCCTTGGACTATGTAGGTTAACTAGCGGGTACTTGGACAATCTAGGTTAACTAGCGGGCACTTGGAAGATCTAGGTTAACTAGCAGGCACTTGGACTATCAAAGTGAACAAGTGAGCCCTTGGACTATGTAGGTTAACTAGCGGGCCCTTGGACTATGTAGGTTACCTAGCGGGCACTTGGACTATATAGGTTACCTAACGGGCACTTGGACTATCTAGGTTACCTCGTGGGAACTTGGACTATGTAGGTTAACTAGCGGGCACTTGGTCTATCTAGGTCAACTAGCGGGCCCTTGTACTATGTAGGTTAACTAGCGAGCACTTGGACTATGTAGTTTAACTAGCGTACACTTGGATGATCAATGTTAACTAGCGGGCACTTGGACTATCTAGGTTAGCTAACGGGCACTTGGACTAAGTACGTCCCCTAGTGGGCACTTGGACACTCTAGGTTAACTAACGGGCACTAGGACTATCTAGGTTAACTAGCGGGCACTTGGACGATATAGGTTAACTAGCGGGCACTTGGATTATCTAGGTTACCTAGCGGGCACTTGGACTATGTAGGTTACCTAGCGGGCATTTGGACTATATAGATAACCTTGTGGGAACTTAGACTTTGTAGGTTACCTAGCGGGCACTTGGACTATCTAGGTTACCTAGCTGGCACTTGAACTACCTACGTTGCCTAGCGGGTTCTTGGAGTATGTAGGTTACCTAGCGGGCTGTTGGACTATCTAGGTTACCTAGCAGGCATTGGACTATCTAGGTTAACTAACGGGCACATGGACTATGTAGGTTCCCTAGCGGGCCCTTGGACTATGTAAGTTCCCTAGCGGGCACTTGGTCTATCTAGGTTAACTAGTGGGCACTTGGACTATCTAGGTTAACGAACAGGCACTTGGACTATGTAGGTAACCTAGTGGTCACTTGAACTGTCTAGGTTACCTAGCGGGCACTTGGACTATGTAGGTTAACTAGCGGGCACTTGGACTTTCTAGGTTAACCAGCGGGACCTTGGACGATGTAGTTTTATTAGCGGGCCCTAGGACTATGTAGGTTAACTAGCGGGCCCTTGGACTATGTAGGTTAACAAGCGTGCACTTGAAAGATCTAGGTAAACTAGCGGGTACATGGACTATGAAGGTTAACTAGCGGGCCTTTGGACTATGTAGATTACCTAGCGGCACTTGGACTATCTACGTTAACTAGCGGGCCCTTGGACTATGTAGATTCCCTAGCGGGCACTTGGAATGTGTATGTTCCAGAGCGGGCACTTCGACTATGTAGTTTCCCTAGCAGGCACTTGGACTATGTAGGTTCCAGAGCGGGCACTTGGACTATCTAGGTTCCCTAGTGGAACTTGGACTATGTAGGTTTACTAGCGGGCCCTTGGACTATGTAGATTAACTAGCAGTACTTGGACTCTCTAGGTTACCTAGCAGACACTTGGGCTATGTAGGCTAACTAGGGGGCCCTTGGACAATCTAGGTTACCTAGAGGGTACTTGAACTATCTAGGTTAACTAGCGGGCACTTGCAGTATCTAGGTTACCTAGCGGGCACTTGGACTATGTACGTTCCCTAGCGGATACTTGGACTATCTATGTTAACTAGCGGGCACTTGGAATATGTAGGTTAACTAGCGGACACTTGCACTATGTAGGTTACCTAGCAGGCACTTGGACTATCTAGGTTAACTAGCGGGTACTTGGACTATCTACAATAACTAGCGTGCAACTGGACTATGTAGGTTCCTTAGCGGGCACTGGACGATATAGTTTAACTAGCGTGCCCTTGGAATATCTAGGTTACATAGCGGGAACTTGGTATATAGGTTAACTAGCGGGCACTTTGACTATGTAGGTTGACTAGAGGACACTTGGACTATCTAGGTTAACTAGTGGGTCCTTGGACTATGTAGGTTAACTAGCGGGTACTTGGACAATCTAGGTTAACTAGCGGGCACTTGGAAGATCTAGGTTAACTAGCGGGCACTTGGACTATCAAAGTGAACAAGTGAGACCTTGGACTATGTAGGTTAACTAGCGGCCCTTGGACTATCTAGGTTACCTAGGGGGCACTTGGACTATATAGGTTACCTAACGGGCACTTGGACTATCTTGGTTACCTCGTGGGAACTTGGACTATGTAGGTTACCTAGCGGGCACTTGGACTATCTAGGTCAACTAGCGGGCCCTTGTACTATGTAGGTTAACTAGCGAGCACTTGGACTATGTAGTTTAACTAGCGGGCACTTGGATGATCAATGTTAACTAGCGGGCACTTGGACTATCTAGGTTAGCTAACGGGCACTTGGACTAAGTACGTCCCCTAGTGGGCACTTGGACACTCTAGGTTAACTAACGGGCACTAGGACTATCTAGGTTAACTAGCGGGCACTTGGACGATATAGGTTAACTAGCGGGCACTTGGATTATCTAGGTTACCTAGCGGGCACTTGGACTATGTAGGTTCCCTAGCGGGCATTTGGACTATATAGATAACCTTGTGGGAACTTAGACTTTGTAGGTTACCTAGCGGGCACTTGGACTATCTAGGTTACCTAGCTGGCACTTGAACTACCTACGTTGCCTAGCGGGTTCTTGGAGTATGTAGGTTACCTAGCGGGCTGTTTGACTATCTAGGTTACCTAGCAGGCATTGGACTATCTAGGTTAACTAACGGGCACATGGACTATGTAGGTTCCCTAGCGGACCTTGGACTATGTAAGTTCCCTATCGGGCACTTGGACTAGGTAGGTTCCCTAGCGGGCACTTGGTCTATCTAGGTTAACTAGTGGGCACTTGGACTATATAGGTTAACTAGCAAGCACTTGGACTATCTAGGATAACTTGCGGACACTTAGACTATTAGGGTCCCTAGCGGGCATTTGGACTATATAGGTTACCTAGCGGGCACTTGGACTATGTAGGTTAACGAACAGGCACTTGGACTATGTAGGTAACCTAGTGGTCACTTGAACTGTCTAGGTTACCTAGCGGGCACTTGGACTATGTAGGTTAACTAGCGGGCCCTTGGACGATGTAGGTTAACTAGCGGGCCCTTGGACTATGTAGGTTAACTAGCGGGCCCTTGGACTATGTAGGTTAACAAGCGTGCACTTGAACGATCTAGGTAAACTAGCGGGTACTTGGACTATGTAGGTTAACTAGCGGGCCTTTGGACTATGTAGATTACCTAGCGGCACTTGGACTATCTACGTTAACTAGCGGGCCCTTGGACTATGTAGATTCCCTAGCGGGCACTTGGACTATGTAGGTTCCAGAGCGGGCACTTGGACTATCTAGTTTCCCTAGCGGCACTTGGACTATGTAGGTTAACTAGCGGGCCCTTGGACTATGTAGATTAACTAGCAGTACTTGGACTCTCTAGGTTACCTAGCAGACACTTGGGCTATGTAGGCTAACTAGGGGGCCCTTGGACAATCTAGGTTACCTAGAGGGTACTTGAACTATCTAGGTTAACTAGCGGGCACTTGCAGTATCTAGGTTACCTAGCGGGCACTTGGACTATGTACGTTCCCTAGCGGGCACTTGGACTATCTATGTTAACTAGCGGGCACTTGGAATATGTAGGTTAACTAGCGGACACTTGCACTATGTAGGTTACCTAGCAGGCACTTGGACTATCTAGGTTAACTAGCGGGTACTTGGACTATCTACAATAACTAGCGTGCAATTGGACTATGTAGGTTCCTTAGCGGGCACTTGGACTATCTAGGTTGCCTAGCAGGCACTTGGACGATATAGGTTAACTAGCGTGCCCTTGGAATATCTAGGTTACATAGCGGGCACTTGGTATAGAGGTTAACTAGCGGGCACTTTGACTATGTAGGTTGACTAGAGGACACTTGGACTATCTAGGTTACCTAGCTGGCACTTGAACTACCTACGTTGCCTAGCGGGATCTTGGAGTATGTAGGTTACCTAGCGGGCTGTTGGACTATCTAGGTTACCTAGCAGGCATTGGACTATCTAGGTTAACTAACGGGCACATGGACTATGTACGTTCTCTAGCGGGCCTTGGACTATGTAAGTTCCCTATCGGGCACTTGGACTAGGTAGGTTCCCTAGCGGGCACTTGGTCTATCTAGGTTAACTAGTGGGCACTTGGACTATATAGGTTAACTAGCGGGCCCTTGGACGATGTAGGTTAACTAGCGGGCCTTTGGACTATGTAGATTACCTAGCGGCACTTGGACTATGTAGGTTAACAAGCGTGCACTTGAAAGATCTAGGTAAACTAGCGGGTACTTGGACTATGTAGGTTAACTAGCGGGCCTTTGGACTATGTAGATTACCTAGCGGCACTTGGACTATCTACGTTAACTAGCGGGCCCTTGGACTATGTAGATTCCCTAGCGGGCACTTGGACTATGTAGGTTCCAGAGCGGGCACTTGGACTATCTAGGTTCCCTAGCGGCACTTGGACTATGTAGGTTAAATAGCGGGCCCTTGGACTATGTAGATTAACTAGCAGTACTTGGACTCTCTAGGTTACCTAGCAGACACTTGGGCTATGTAGGCTAACTAGGGGGCCCTTGGACAATCTAGGTTACCTAGAGGGTACTTGAACTATCTAGGTTAACTAGCGGGCACTTGCAGTATCTAGGTTACCTAGCGGGCACTTGGACTATGTACGTTCCCTAGCGGATACTTGGACTATCTATGTTAACTAGCGGGCACTTGGAATATGTAGGTTAACTAGCGGACACTTGCACTATGTAGGTTACCTAGCAGGCACTTGGACTATCTAGGTTAACTAGCGGGTACTTGGACTATCTACAATAACTAGCGTGCAACTGGACTATGTAGGTTCCTTAGCGGGCACTGGACGATATAGTTTAACTAGCGTGCCCTTGGAATATCTAGGTTACATAGCGGGAACTTGGTATATAGGTTAACTAGCGGGCACTTTGACTATGTAGGTTGACTAGAGGACACTTGGACTATCTAGGTTAACTAGTGGGTCCTTGGACTATGTAGGTTAACTAGCGGGTACTTGGACAATCTAGGTTAACTAGCGGGCACTTGGAAGATCTAGGTTAACTAGCGGGCACTTGGACTATCAAAGTGAACAAGTGAGACCTTGGACTATGTAGGTTAACTAGCGGCCCTTGGACTATCTAGGTTACCTAGGGGGCACTTGGACTATATAGGTTACCTAACGGGCACTTGGACTATCTTGGTTACCTCGTGGGAACTTGGACTATGTAGGTTACCTAGCGGGCACTTGGACTATCTAGGTCAACTAGCGGGCCCTTGTACTATGTAGGTTAACTAGCGAGCACTTGGACTATGTAGTTTAACTAGCGGGCACTTGGATGATCAATGTTAACTAGCGGGCACTTGGACTATCTAGGTTAGCTAACGGGCACTTGGACTAAGTACGTCCCCTAGTGGGCACTTGGACACTCTAGGTTAACTAACGGGCACTAGGACTATCTAGGTTAACTAGCGGGCACTTGGACGATATAGGTTAACTAGCGGGCACTTGGTTTATCTAGGTTACCTAGCGGGCACTTGGACTATGTAGGTTCCCTAGCGGGCATTTGGACTATATAGATAACCTTGTGGGAACTTAGACTTTGTAGGTTACCTAGCGGGCACTTGGACTATCTAGGTTACCTAGCTGGCACTTGAACTACCTACGTTGCCTAGCGGGTTCTTGGAGTATGTAGGTTACCTAGCGGGCTGTTTGACTATCTAGGTTACCTAGCAGGCATTGGACTATCTAGGTTAACTAACGGGCACATGGACTATGTAGGTTCCCTAGCGGACCTTGGACTATGTAAGTTCCCTATCGGGCACTTGGACTAGGTAGGTTCCCTAGCGGGCACTTGGTCTATCTAGGTTAACTAGTGGGCACTTGGACTATATAGGTTAACTAGCAAGCACTTGGACTATCTAGGATAACTTGCGGACACTTAGACTATTAGGGTCCCTAGCGGGCATTTGGACTATATAGGTTACCTAGCGGGCACTTGGACTATGTAGGTTAACGAACAGGCACTTGGACTATGTAGGTAACCTAGTGGTCACTTGAACTGTCTAGGTTACCTAGCGGGCACTTGGACTATGTAGGTTAACTAGCGGGCCCTTGGACGATGTAGGTTAACTAGCGGGCCCTTGGACTATGTAGGTTAACTAGCGGGCCCTTGGACTATGTAGGTTAACAAGCGTGCACTTGAACGATCTAGGTAAACTAGCGGGTACTTGGACTATGTAGGTTAACTAGCGGGCCTTTGGACTATGTAGATTACCTAGCGGCACTTGGACTATCTACGTTAACTAGCGGGCCCTTGGACTATGTAGATTCCCTAGCGGGCACTTGGACTATGTAGGTTCCAGAGCGGGCACTTGGACTATCTAGTTTCCCTAGCGGCACTTGGACTATGTAGGTTAACTAGCGGGCCCTTGGACTATGTAGATTAACTAGCAGTACTTGGACTCTCTAGGTTACCTAGCAGACACTTGGGCTATGTAGGCTAACTAGGGGGCCCTTGGACAATCTAGGTTACCTAGAGGGTACTTGAACTATCTAGGTTAACTAGCGGGCACTTGCAGTATCTAGGTTACCTAGCGGGCACTTGGACTATGTACGTTCCCTAGCGGGCACTTGGACTATCTATGTTAACTAGCGGGCACTTGGAATATGTAGGTTAACTAGCGGACACTTGCACTATGTAGGTTACCTAGCAGGCACTTGGACTATCTAGGTTAACTAGCGGGTACTTGGACTATCTACAATAACTAGCGTGCAATTGGACTATGTAGGTTCCTTAGCGGGCACTTGGACTATCTAGGTTGCCTAGCAGGCACTTGGACGATATAGGTTAACTAGCGTGCCCTTGGAATATCTAGGTTACATAGCGGGCACTTGGTATAGAGGTTAACTAGCGGGCACTTTGACTATGTAGGTTGACTAGAGGACACTTGGACTATCTAGGTTACCTAGCTGGCACTTGAACTACCTACGTTGCCTAGCGGGATCTTGGAGTATGTAGGTTACCTAGCGGGCTGTTGGACTATCTAGGTTACCTAGCAGGCATTGGACTATCTAGGTTAACTAACGGGCACATGGACTATGTACGTTCTCTAGCGGGCCTTGGACTATGTAAGTTCCCTATCGGGCACTTGGACTAGGTAGGTTCCCTAGCGGGCACTTGGTCTATCTAGGTTAACTAGTGGGCACTTGGACTATATAGGTTAACTAGCGGGCCCTTGGACGATGTAGGTTAACTAGCGGGCCTTTGGACTATGTAGATTACCTAGCGGCACTTGGACTATGTAGGTTAACAAGCGTGCACTTGAAAGATCTAGGTAAACTAGCGGGTACTTGGACTATGTAGGTTAACTAGCGGGCCTTTGGACTATGTAGATTACCTAGCGGCACTTGGACTATCTACGTTAACTAGCGGGCCCTTGGACTATGTAGATTCCCTAGCGGGCACTTGGACTATGTAGGTTCCAGAGCGGGCACTTGGACTATCTAGGTTCCCTAGCGGCACTTGGACTATGTAGGTTAAATAGCGGGCCCTTGGACTATGTAGATTAACTAGCAGTACTTGGACTCTCTAGGTTACCTAGCAGACACTTGGGCTATGTAGGCTAACTAGGGGGCCCTTGGACAATCTAGGTTACCTAGAGGGTACTTGAACTATCTAGGTTAACTAGCGGGCACTTGCAGTATCTAGGTTACCTAGCGGGCACTTGGATTATGTACGTTCCCTAGCGGGCACTTGGACTATCTATGTTAACTAGCGGGCACTTGGAATATGTAGGTTAACTAGCGGACACTTGCACTATGTAGGTTACCTAGCAGGCACTTGGACTATCTAGGTTAACTAGCGGGCACATGGACTATGTAGGTCAACTAGCGGACCTTTGGACTATCTAGGTTCGCAAACGGGCACTTAGATTATGTAGGTTAACTAGTGGGCACTTGGAATATGTAGGTAAAGTAGCGGACACTTGCACTATGAAGGTTAACTAGCGGGCCCATGGATTATGTAGGTTTACTAGCGGGACCTTGGACTATCAAGGTTCCCTAAAGGGCACTTGGACTGTCTAGGCTACCGAGCGGGAAATTGGACAATCTAGGTTACCTAGCGGGCACTTGGACTATGTAGGCTAACTAGGGGGCCCATGGACGATCTCGGTTACCTAGCGGGTACTTGAACTATGTAGGTTCCCTAGCGGGCATTTGTACTATATAGATAACCTAGCGGGCACATAGACTTTGTAGGTTACCTAGCGGGCACTTGGACTATCTAGGTTACCTAGCTGGCACTTGAACTATCTACGTTGCCTAGCCGGTTCTTTGAGTATGTAGGTTACCTAGCGGGCTGTTGGACTATTTAAGTTACCTAGCAGGCATTGGACTATCTAGGTTAACTAACGGGCACTTGGACTATGTAGGTTCCCTATCGGGCACTTGGACTAGGTAGGTTCCCTAGCGGGCACTTGGTCTATCTAGGTTAACTAGCGGGCACTTGGACTATTAAGGTTAACTAGCGAGCACTTGGACTATGTACATTCCCCAGCGTGCACTTGGACTATCTATGTTACCTAGCGGGCTCTTGCACTATGTAGGATTCCTAGCGGGTACTTGGACTAGATAGGTTCCCTAGCGGACACTTGGTACATCTAGGTTAACTAGCGAGCACTTGGACTATCTAGGTTAACGAAAGGGTCCCTTGGACTATGTAGGCTACCTAGCGGTCATTTGGACTATTAGGGCCCCTAGCGGGCATTTGGACTATATTGGTTACCTAGCGGGCATTTGGACTATGTAGGTTAACGAACGGGCACTTGGACTATGTAGGTAACCTAGTGGTCACTTGAACTGTCTAGGTTACCTAGCGGGCACTTGGACTATGTAGGTTAACTAGCGGGCCCTTGGACTATGTAGGTTAACTAGCGGGCCCTTGGACTATGTAGGTTACCTCGCGGGCACTTGGACGATCTAGGTTAACTAGCGGGTACTTGGACTATGTAGGTTAACTAGCGGGCCCTTGGACTATGTAGGTTAACTAGCGGGCCCTTGGACTATGTAGGTTACCTCGCGGGCACTTGGACGATCTAGGTTAACTAGCGGGTACTTGGACTATGTAGGTTAACTAGCGGGCCCTTGGACTATGTAGATTAACTAGCGGCACTTGGACTATCTACGTTAACTAGTGGGCCCTTGGATTATGTAGATTCCCTTGCGGGCACTTGGACTATGTATGTTCCAGCGCGGGCACTTGGACTTTGTAGGTTCCCTAGCAGGCACTTGTACTATGTAGGTTCCAGAGCGGGCACTTGGGCTATGTATATTCCCTATGGACACTTGAACTATGTAAGTTAACTCCCGGGCACATGGACTATGTAGGTTAACTAGCGGGCCCTTGGACTATATAGGTTACCTAGCGGGCACTTGGACTATGTAAGTAACCTAGCGGGCACTTGGACAGTCTAGTTTACCTAGCGGGCACTTGGACTTCTAGGTTAACAAACGGGCACTTGGTCTATGTATGTTGCATAGCGGGCAATTGGACTATCTAGGTTAGGTAACGGGCACTTGGACTATCTAGGTTACCTCGTGGGAACTTGGACTATGTAGGTTACCTAGCGGGCACTTGGACTATCTAGGTCAACTAGCGGGCCCTTGTACTATGTAGGTTAACTAGCGAGCACTTGGACTATGTAGTTTAACTAGCAGGCACTTGGATGATCAATGTTAACTAGCGGGCACTTGGACTATCTAGGTTAGTTAACGGGCACTTGGACTAAGTACGTCCCCTAGTGGGCACTTGGACACTCTAGGTTAACTAACGGGCACTAGGACTATCTAGGTTAACTAGCGGGCACTTGGACGATATAGGTTAACTAGCGGGCACTTGGATTATCTAGGTTACCTAGCGGGCACTTGGACTACGTAGGTTCCCTAGCGGGCATTTGGACTATATAGATAACCTTGTGGGAACTTAGACTTTGTAAGTTACCTAGCTGGCACTTGAACTACCTACGTTGCCTAGAGGGTTCTTGGAGTATGTAAGTTACCTAGCGGGCTGTTGGACTATCTAGGTTACCTAGCAGGCATTGGACTATCTAGGTTAACTAACGGGCACATGGACTATGTAGGTTCCCTAGCGGGCCCTTGGACTATGTAAGTTCCCTATCGGGCACTTGGACTAGGTAGGTTCCCTAGCGGGCACTTGGTCTATCTAGGTTAACTAGTGGGCACTTGGACTATCTAGGTTAACTAGCAAGCACTTGTACTATCTAGGATAACTAGCGGTCACTTAGAGTATTAGGGTCCCTAGCGGGCATTTGGACTATATAGGTTACCTAGCGGGCACTTGGACTATGTCGGTTAACGAACAGGCACTTGGACTATGTAGGTAACCTAGTGGTCACTTGAACTGTCTAGGTTATCTAGCGGGCACTTGGACTATGTAGGTTAACTAGCGGGCACTTGGACTATCTAGGTTAACTAGCGGGCCCTTGGACGATGTAGGTTAACTAGTGGGCCTTTGGACTATGTAGGTTAACTAGCGGGCCCTTGGACTATGTAGGTTAACAAGCGTGCACTTGAAAGATCTAGGTAAACTAGCGGGTACTTGGACTATGTAGGTTAACTAGCGGGCCTTTGGACTATGTAGATTACCTAGCGGCACTTGGACTATCTACGTTAACTAGCGGGCCCTTGGACTATGTAGATTCCCTAGCGGGCACTTGGAATATGTATGTTCCAGAGCGGGCACTTCGACTATGTAGGTTCCCTAGCAGGCACTTGGACTATGTAGGTTCCAGAGCGGGCACTTGGACTATCTAGGTTCCCTAGCGGCACTTGGACTATGTAGGTTAACTAGCGGGCCCTTGGACTATGTAGATTAACTAACAGTACTTGGACTCTCTAGGTTTCCTAGCAGACACTTGGGCTATGTAGGCTAACTAGGGGGCCCTTGGACAATCTAGGTTACCTAGAGGGTACTTGAACTATCTATGTTAACTAGCGGGCACTTGCAGTATCTAGGTTACCTAGCGGGCACTTGGATTATGTACGTTCCCTAGCGGGCACTTGGACTATCTATGTTAACTAGCGGGCACTTGGAATATGTAGGTTAACTAGCGGACACTTGCACTATGTAGGTTACCTAGCAGGCACTTGGACTATCTAGGTTAACTAGCGGGTACTTGGACTATCTACAATAACTAGCATGCAATTGGACTATGTAGGTTCCTTAGCGGGCACTTGGACTATCTAGGTTGCCTAGCGGGCACTTAGACGATATAGGTTAACTAGCGTGCCCTTGGAATATCTAGGTTACATAGCGGGCACTTGGTATATAGGTTAACTAGCGGGCACTTTGACTATGTAGTTTGACTAGAGGACACTTGGACTATCTAGGTTAACTAGTGGGTCCTTGGACTATGTAGGTTAACTAGCGGGTACTTGGACAATCTAGGTTAACTAGCGGGCACTTGGAAGATCTAGGTTAACTAGCAGGCACTTGGACTATCAAAGTGAACAAGTGAGCCCTTGGACTATGTAGGTTAACTAGCGGGCCCTTGGACTATGTAGGTTACCTAGCGGGCACTTGGACTATATAGGTTACCTAACGGGCACTTGGACTATCTAGGTTACCTCGTGGGAACTTGGACTATGTAGGTTAACTAGCGGGCACTTGGTCTATCTAGGTCAACTAGCGGGCCCTTGTACTATGTAGGTTAACTAGCGAGCACTTGGACTATGTAGTTTAACTAGCGTACACTTGGATGATCAATGTTAACTAGCGGGCACTTGGACTATCTAGGTTAGCTAACGGGCACTTGGACTAAGTACGTCCCCTAGTGGGCACTTGGACACTCTAGGTTAACTAACGGGCACTAGGACTATCTAGGTTAACTAGCGGGCACTTGGACGATATAGGTTAACTAGCGGGCACTTGGATTATCTAGGTTACCTAGCGGGCACTTGGACTATGTAGGTTACCTAGCGGGCATTTGGACTATATAGATAACCTTGTGGGAACTTAGACTTTGTAGGTTACCTAGCGGGCACTTGGACTATCTAGGTTACCTAGCTGGCACTTGAACTACCTACGTTGCCTAGCGGGTTCTTGGAGTATGTAGGTTACCTAGCGGGCTGTTGGACTATCTAGGTTACCTAGCAGGCATTGGACTATCTAGGTTAACTAACGGGCACATGGACTATGTAGGTTCCCTAGCGGGCCCTTGGACTATGTAAGTTCCCTAGCGGGCACTTGGTCTATCTAGGTTAACTAGTGGGCACTTGGACTATCTAGGTTAACGAACAGGCACTTGGACTATGTAGGTAACCTAGTGGTCACTTGAACTGTCTAGGTTACCTAGCGGGCACTTGGACTATGTAGGTTAACTAGCGGGCACTTGGACTTTCTAGGTTAACCAGCGGGACCTTGGACGATGTAGTTTTATTAGCGGGCCCTAGGACTATGTAGGTTAACTAGCGGGCCCTTGGACTATGTAGGTTAACAAGCGTGCACTTGAAAGATCTAGGTAAACTAGCGGGTACATGGACTATGAAGGTTAACTAGCGGGCCTTTGGACTATGTAGATTACCTAGCGGCACTTGGACTATCTACGTTAACTAGCGGGCCCTTGGACTATGTAGATTCCCTAGCGGGCACTTGGAATATGTATGTTCCAGAGCGGGCACTTCGACTATGTAGGTTCCCTAGCAGGCACTTGGACTATGTAGGTTCCAGAGCGGGCACTTGGACTATCTAGGTTCCCTAGTGGAACTTGGACTATGTAGGTTTACTAGCGGGCCCTTGGACTATGTAGATTAACTAGCAGTACTTGGACTCTCTAGGTTACCTAGCAGACACTTGGGCTATGTAGGCTAACTAGGGGGCCCTTGGACAATCTAGGTTACCTAGAGGGTACTTGAACTATCTAGGTTAACTAGCGGGCACTTGCAGTATCTAGGTTACCTAGCGGGCACTTGGACTATGTACGTTCCCTAGCGGATACTTGGACTATCTATGTTAACTAGCGGGCACTTGGAATATGTAGGTTAACTAGCGGACACTTGCACTATGTAGGTTACCTAGCAGGCACTTGGACTATCTAGGTTAACTAGCGGGTACTTGGACTATCTACAATAACCAGCGTGCAACTGGACTATGTAGGTTCCTTAGCGGGCACTGGACGATATAGTTTAACTAGCGTGCCCTTGGAATATCTAGGTTACATAGCGGACACTTGGTATATAGGTTAACTAGCGGGCACTTTGACTATGTAGGTTGACTAGAGGACACTTGGACTATCTAGGTTAACTAGTGGGCCCTTGGACTATGTAGGTTAACTAGCGGGTACTTGGACAATCTAGGTTAACTAGCGGGCACTTGGAAGATCTAGGTTAACTAGCGGGCACTTGGACTATCAAAGTGAACAAGTGAGACCTTGGACTATGTAGGTTAACTAGCGGCCCTTGGACTATCTAGGTTACCTAGGGGGCACTTGGACTATATAGGTTACCTAACGGGCACTTGGACTATCTTGGTTACCTCGTGGGAACTTGGACTATGTAGGTTACCTAGCGGGCACTTGGACTATCTAGGTCAACTAGTGGGCCCTTGTACTATGTAGGTTAACTAGCGAGCACTTGGACTATGTAGTTTAACTAGCGGGCACTTGGATGATCAATGTTAACTAGCGGGCACTTGGACTATCTAGGTTAGCTAACGGGCACTTGGACTAAGTACGTCCCCTAGTGGGCACTTGGACACTCTAGGTTAACTAACGGGCACAAGGACTATCTAGGTTAACTAGCGGGCACTTGGACGACATAGGTTAACTAGCGGGCACTTGGATTATCTAGGTTACCTAGCGGGCACTTGGACTATGTAGGTTCCCTAGCGGGCATTTGGACTATATAGATAACCTTGTGGGAACTTAGACTTTGTAGGTTACCTAGCGGGCACTTGGACTATCTAGGTTACCTAGCTGGCACTTGAACTACCTACGTTGCCTAGCGGGTTCTTGGAGTATGTAGGTTACCTAGCGGGCTGTTTGACTATCTAGGTTACCTAGCAGGCATTGGACTATCTAGGTTAACTAACGGGCACATGGACTATGTAGGTTCCCTAGCGGACCTTGGACTATGTAAGTTCCCTATCGGGCACTTGGACTAGGTAGGTTCCCTAGCGGGCACTTGGTCTATCTAGGTTAACTAGTGGGCACTTGGACTATATAGGTTAACTAGCAAGCACTTGGACTATCTAGGATAACTTGCGGACACTTAGACTATTAGGGTCCCTAGCGGGCATTTGGACTATATAGGTTACCTAGCGGGCACTTGGACTATGTAGGTTAACGAACAGGCACTTGGACTATGTAGGTAACCTAGTGGTCACTTGAACTGTCTAGGTTACCTAGCGGGCACTTGGACTATGTAGGTTAACTAGCGGGCCCTTGGACGATGTAGGTTAACTAGCGGGCCCTTGGACTATGTAGGTTAACTAGCGGGCCCTTGGACTATGTAGGTTAACAAGCGTGCACTTGAACGATCTAGGTAAACTAGCGGGTACTTGGACTATGTAGGTTAACTAGCGGGCCTTTGGACTATGTAGATTACCTAGCGGCACTTGGACTATCTACGTTAACTAGCGGGCCCTTGGACTATGTAGATTCCCTAGCGGGCACTTGGACTATGTAGGTTCCAGAGCGGGCACTTGGACTATCTAGTTTCCCTAGCGGCACTTGGACTATGTAGGTTAACTAGCGGGCCCTTGGACTATGTAGATTAACTAGCAGTACTTGGACTCTCTAGGTTACCTAGCAGACACTTGGGCTATGTAGGCTAACTAGGGGGCCCTTGGACAATCTAGGTTACCTAGAGGGTACTTGAACTATCTAGGTTAACTAGCGGGCACTTGCAGTATCTAGGTTACCTAGCGGGCACTTGGACTATGTACGTTCCCTAGCGGGCACTTGGACTATCTATGTTAACTAGCGGGCACTTGGAATATGTAGGTTAACTAGCGGACACTTGCACTATGTAGGTTACCTAGCAGGCACTTGGACTATCTAGGTTAACTAGCGGGTACTTGGACTATCTACAATAACTAGCGTGCAATTGGACTATGTAGGTTCCTTAGCGGGCACTTGGACTATCTAGGTTGCCTAGCAGGCACTTGGACGATATAGGTTAACTAGCGTGCCCTTGGAATATCTAGGTTACATAGCGGGCACTTGGTATAGAGGTTAACTAGCGGGCACTTTGACTATGTAGGTTGACTAGAGGACACTTGGACTATCTAGGTTACCTAGCTGGCACTTGAACTACCTACGTTGCCTAGCGGGTTCTTGGAGTATGTAGGTTACCTAGCGGGCTGTTGGACTATCTAGGTTACCTAGCAGGCATTGGACTATCTAGGTTAACTAACGGGCACATGGACTATGTAGGTTCCCTAGCGGGCCTTGGACTATGTAAGTTCCCTATCGGGCACTTGGACTAGGTAGGTTCCCTAGCGGGCACTTGGTCTATCTAGGTTAACTAGTGGGCACTTGGACTATATAGGTTAACTAGCGGGCCCTTGGACGATGTAGGTTAACTAGCGGGCCTTTGGACTATGTAGATTACCTAGCGGCACTTGGACTATGTAGGTTAACAAGCGTGCACTTGAAAGATCTAGGTAAACTAGCGGGTACTTGGACTATGTAGGTTAACTAGCGGGCCTTTGGACTATGTAGATTACCTAGCGGCACTTGGACTATCTACGTTAACTAGCGGGCCCTTGGACTATGTAGATTCCCTAGCGGGCACTTGGACTATGTAGGTTCCAGAGCGGGCACTTGGACTATCTAGGTTCCCTAGCGGCACTTGGACTATGTAGGTTAAATAGCGGGCCCTTGGACTATGTAGATTAACTAGCAGTACTTGGACTCTCTAGGTTACCTAGCAGACACTTGGGCTATGTAGGCTAACTAGGGGGCCCTTGGACAATCTAGGTTACCTAGAGGGTACTTGAACTATCTAGGTTAACTAGCGGGCACTTGCAGTATCTAGGTTACCTAGCGGGCACTTGGACTATGTACGTTCCCTAGCGGGCACTTGGACTATCTATGTTAACTAGCAGGCACTTGGAATATGTAGGTTAACTAGCGGACACTTGCACTATGTAGGTTACCTAGCAGGCACTTGGACTATCTAGGTTAACTAGCGGGTACTTGGACTATCTACAGTAACTAGCGTGCAATTGGACTATGTAAGTTCCTTAGCGGGTACTTGGACTATCTAGGTAGCCTAGCGGCCACTTGGACGATATATGTTAACTAGCGTGCCCTTGGAATATCTAGGTTACATAGCGGGCACTTGGTATATAGGTTAACTAGCGGGCACTTTGACTATGTAGGTTGACTAGAGGACACTTGGACTATCTAGGTTAACTAGTGGGCCCTTGGACTATGTAGGTTAACTAGCGGGTACTTGGACAATCTAGGTTAACTAGCGGGCACTTGGAAGATCTAGGTTAACTAGCGGGCACTTGGACTATCAAAGCGAACAAGTGAGCCCTTGGACTATGTAGGTTAACTAGCGGGCCCTTGGACTATCTAGGTTACCTAGCGGGCACTTGGACTATATAGGTTACCTAACGGGCACTTGGACTATGTAGGTTACCTAGTGGGTACTTGGACTATCTAGGTTAACGAATGGGCACTTGGAATATGCAGGTAACCTAGCGGGCACTTGGACTGTCTAGGTTACCTAGGGGGCACTTGGACTTCTAGGTTAACGAACGGGCTCTTGGACTATGTAGGTTGCCTAGCGGGCACTTGGACTATCTAGGTTAGGTAACGAGCACTTTGAGTATCTAGTTTACCTAGCGGGAACTTGGACAATGTAAGTTACCTAGCAGGCACTTGGACTATCTAGGTTACCTAACAGGCACTTTGACTATCTAGGTTACATTGCGGGCACTTGGACGATCTAGGTTAACTAGCGAGCACATGGACTCTAGATTATCTAGCGGACACTTGGACTATCTAGGTTACCTAGCGGGCCCTTGGACTATCTAGGTGAACTAGCGGGCCCTTGGACTATGTAGATTCCCAGCGGGCACTTGGACTATGTATGTTCCAGCGCGGGCACTTGGACTATGTAGGTTCCCTAGCAGGCACTTGGACTATGTAGGTTCCAGAGCGGGCACTTGGGCTATGTATATTCCCTATGGACACTTGAACTATGTAAGTTAACTACCGGGCACATGGACTATGTAGGTTAACTAGCGGGCCCTTGGACTATCTAGGTTACGTAGCGGGCACTTGGACTACGTAGGTTAACTAGCGGGCCCTTGGACTATGTAGGTTAACTAGCGGGCCCTTGGACTATGTAGGTTACCTCACGGGCACTTGGACGATCTAGGTTAACTAGCGGGTACTTGGACTATGTAGGTTAACTAGCGGGCCCTTGGACTATGTAGATTAACTAGCGGCACTTGGACTATCTACGTTAACTAGCGGGCCCTTGGACTATGTAGATTCCCTAGCGGGCACTTGGACTATGTAGGTTCCAGAGCGGGCACTTGGACTATCTAGTTTCCCTAGCGGCACTTGGACTATGTAGGTTAACTAGCGGGCCCTTGGACTATGTAGATTAACTAGCAGTACTTGGACTCTCTAGGTTACCTAGCAGACACTTGGGCTATGTAGGCTAACTAGGGGGCCCTTGGACAATCTAGGTTACCTAGAGGGTACTTGAACTATCTAGGTTAACTAGCGGGCACTTGCAGTATCTAGGTTACCTAGCGGGCACTTGGACTATGTACGTTCCCTAGCGGGCACTTGGACTATCTATGTTAACTAGCGGGCACTTGGAATATGTAGGTTAACTAGCGGACACTTGCACTATGTAGGTTACCTAGCAGGCACTTGGACTATCTAGGTTAACTAGCGGGTACTTGGACTATCTACAATAACTAGCGTGCAATTGGACTATGTAGGTTCCTTAGCGGGCACTTGGACTATCTAGGTTGCCTAGCAGGCACTTGGACGATATAGGTTAACTAGCGTGCCCTTGGAATATCTAGGTTACATAGCGGGCACTTGGTATAGAGGTTAACTAGCGGGCACTTTGACTATGTAGGTTGACTAGAGGACACTTGGACTATCTAGGTTACCTAGCTGGCACTTGAACTACCTACGTTGCCTAGCGGGTTCTTGGAGTATGTAGGTTACCTAGCGGGCTGTTGGACTATCTAGGTTACCTAGCAGGCATTGGACTATCTAGGTTAACTAACGGGCACATGGACTATGTAGGTTCCCTAGCGGGCCTTGGACTATGTAAGTTCCCTATCGGGCACTTGGACTAGGTAGGTTCCCTAGCGGGCACTTGGTCTATCTAGGTTAACTAGTGGGCACTTGGACTATATAGGTTAACTAGCGGGCCCTTGGACGATGTAGGTTAACTAGCGGGCCTTTGGACTATGTAGATTACCTAGCGGCACTTGGACTATGTAGGTTAACAAGCGTGCACTTGAAAGATCTAGGTAAACTAGCGGGTACTTGGACTATGTAGGTTAACTAGCGGGCCTTTGGACTATGTAGATTACCTAGCGGCACTTGGACTATCTACGTTAACTAGCGGGCCCTTGGACTATGTAGATTCCCTAGCGGGCACTTGGACTATGTAGGTTCCAGAGCGGGCACTTGGACTATCTAGGTTCCCTAGCGGCACTTGGACTATGTAGGTTAAATAGCGGGCCCTTGGACTATGTAGATTAACTAGCAGTACTTGGACTCTCTAGGTTACCTAGCAGACACTTGGGCTATGTAGGCTAACTAGGGGGCCCTTGGACAATCTAGGTTACCTAGAGGGTACTTGAACTATCTAGGTTAACTAGCGGGCACTTGCAGTATCTAGGTTACCTAGCGGGCACTTGGACTATGTACGTTCCCTAGCGGGCACTTGGACTATCTATGTTAACTAGCAGGCACTTGGAATATGTAGGTTAACTAGCGGACACTTGCACTATGTAGGTTACCTAGCAGGCACTTGGACTATCTAGGTTAACTAGCGGGTACTTGGACTATCTACAGTAACTAGCGTGCAATTGGACTATGTAAGTTCCTTAGCGGGTACTTGGACTATCTAGGTAGCCTAGCGGCCACTTGGACGATATATGTTAACTAGCGTGCCCTTGGAATATCTAGGTTACATAGCGGGCACTTGGTATATAGGTTAACTAGCGGGCACTTTGACTATGTAGGTTGACTAGAGGACACTTGGACTATCTAGGTTAACTAGTGGGCCCTTGGACTATGTAGGTTAACTAGCGGGTACTTGGACAATCTAGGTTAACTAGCGGGCACTTGGAAGATCTAGGTTAACTAGCGGGCACTTGGACTATCAAAGCGAACAAGTGAGCCCTTGGACTATGTAGGTTAACTAGCGGGCCCTTGGACTATCTAGGTTACCTAGCGGGCACTTGGACTATATAGGTTACCTAACGGGCACTTGGACTATGTAGGTTACCTAGTGGGTACTTGGACTATCTAGGTTAACGAATGGGCACTTGGAATATGCAGGTAACCTAGCGGGCACTTGGACTGTCTAGGTTACCTAGGGGGCACTTGGACTTCTAGGTTAACGAACGGGCTCTTGGACTATGTAGGTTGCCTAGCGGGCACTTGGACTATCTAGGTTAGGTAACGAGCACTTTGAGTATCTAGTTTACCTAGCGGGAACTTGGACAATGTAAGTTACCTAGCAGGCACTTGGACTATCTAGGTTACCTAACAGGCACTTTGACTATCTAGGTTACATTGCGGGCACTTGGACGATCTAGGTTAACTAGCGAGCACATGGACTCTAGATTATCTAGCGGACACTTGGACTATCTAGGTTACCTAGCGGGCCCTTGGACTATCTAGGTGAACTAGCGGGCCCTTGGACTATGTAGATTCCCTAGCGGGCACTTGGACTATGTATGTTCCAGCGCGGGCACTTGGACTATGTAGGTTCCCTAGCAGGCACTTGGACTATGTAGGTTCCAGAGCGGGCACTTGGGCTATGTATATTCCCTATGGACACTTGAACTATGTAAGTTAACTACCGGGCACATGGACTATGTAGGTTAACTAGCGGGCCCTTGGACTATCTAGGTTACGTAGCGGGCACTTGGACTACGTAGGTTAACTAGCGGGCCCTTGGACTATGTAGGTTAACTAGCGGGCCCTTGGACTATGTAGGTTACCTCACGGGCACTTGGACGATCTAGGTTAACTAGCGGGTACTTGGACTATGTAGGTTAACTAGCGGGCCCTTGGACTATGTAGATTAACTAGCGGCACTTGGACTATCTACGTTAACTAGCGGGCCCTTGGACTATGTAGATTCCCTAGCGGGCACTTGGACTATGTATGTTCCAGCGCGGGCACTTGGACTATGTAGGTTCCCTAGCAGGCACTTGGACTATGTAGGTTCCAGAGTGGGCACTTGGGCTATGTATATTCCCTATGGACACTTGAACTATGTAAGTTAACTACCGGGCACATGGACTATGTAGGTTAACTAGCGGGCCCTTGGACTATCTAGGTTACCTAGCGGGCACTTTGACTATGTAGGTAACCTAGCGGGCACTTGGAGAGTCCAGGTTACCTAGCAGGCACTTGGACTTCTAGGTTAACAAACGGGCACTTGGACTATGTATGTTGCATAGCGGGCAATTGGACTATCTAGGTTAGGTAACGGGTACTTGGACTATCTAGGTTACCTCGTGGGAACTTGGACTATGTAGGTTACCTAGCGGGCACTTGGACTATCGAGGTCAACTAGCGGGCCCTTGTACTATGTAGGTTAACTAGCGAGCACTTGGACTATGTAGTTTAACTAGCGGGCACTTGGATGATCATTGTTAACTAGCGGGCACTTGGACTATTTAGGTTCCCTAGCGGGCATTTGGACTATATAGATAACCTTGTGGGAACTTAGACTTTGTAGGTTACCTAGCGGGCACTTGGACTATCTAGGTTACCTAGCTGGCACTTGAACTACCTACGTTGCCTAGCGGGTTCATGGAGTATGTAGGTTACCTAGTGGGCTGTTGGACTATCTAGGTTACCTAGCAGGCATTGGACTATCTAGGTTAACTAACGGGCACATGGACTATGTAGGTTTCCTAGCGGGCCCTTGGACTATGTAAGTTCCCTATCGGGCACTTGGACTAGGTAGGTTCCCTTGCGGGCACTTGGTCTATCTAGGTTAACTAGTGGGCACTTGGACTATCTAGGATAACTAGCGGACACTTAGACTATTATGGTCCCTAGCGGGCCTTTGGACTATATAGGTTACCTAGCGGGCACTTGGACTATGTAGGTTAACAAACGGGCACTTGGACTATGTATGTTGCATAGCGGGCAATTGGACTATCTAGCTTAGGTAACGGGCACTTGGACTATCTAGGTTACCTCGTGGGAACTTGAACTATGTAGGTTACCTAGCGGGCATTTGGACTATCTAGGTCAACTAGCGGGCCCTTGTACTATGTAGGTTAACTAGCGAGCACTTGGACTATGTAGTTTAACTAGCGGGCACTTGGATGATCAATGTTAACTAGCGGGCACTTGGACTATCTAGGTTAGCTAACGGGCACTTGGACTTAGTACGTCCCCTAGTGGGCACTTGGACATTCTAGGTTAACTAACGGGCACTAGGACTATCTAAGTTAACTAGCGGGCACTTGGACGATATAGGTTAACTAGCGGGCACTTGGATTATCTAGGTTACCTAGCGGGCACTTGGACTATGTAGGTTCCCTAGCGGGCATTTGGACTATATAGATAACCTTGTGGGAACTTAGATTTTGTAGGTTACCTAGCGGACACTTGGACTATCTAGGTTACCTAGCTGGCACTTGAACTACCTACGTTGCCTAGCGGATTCTTGGAGTATGTAGGTTAACTAGCGGGCTGTTGGACTATCTAGGTTACCTAGCAGGCATTGGACTATCTAGGTTAACTAACGGGCACATGGACTATGTAGGTTCTCTAGCGGGCCCTTGGACTATGTAAGTTACCTATCGGGCACTTGGACTAGGTAGGTTCCCTAGCGGGCACTTGGTCTATCTAGGTTAACTAGTGGGCACTTGGACTATCTAGGATAACTAGCGGACACTTAGACTATTATGGTCCCAGGCGGACATTTGGACTATATAGGTTACCTAGTGGGCACTTGGACTATGTAGTTTAACGAACAGGCACTTGGACTATGTAGGTAACCTAGTGGTCACTTGAACTCTCTAGGTTACCTAGCGGGCACTTGGACTATGTAGGTTAACTAGCGGGCACTTGGACTATCTAGGTTAACTAGCGGGCCCTTGGACTATGTAGGTTAACAAGCGTGCACTTGAAAGATCTAGGTAAACTAGCGGGTACTTGGACTATGTAGGTTAACTAGCGGGCCTTTGGATTATGTAGATTACCTAGCAGCACTTGGACTATCTACGTTAACTAGTGGGCCCTTGGAATATGTAGAATCCCTAGCGGGCACTTGGAATATGTATGTTCCAGAGCGGGCACTTCGACTATGTAGGTTCCCTAGCAGGCACTTGGATTATGTAGGTTCCAGAGCGGGCACTTGGACTATCTAGGTTCCCTAGCGGCACTTGGACTATGTAGGTTAACTAGCGGGCCCTTGGTCTATGTAGATTAACTAGCAGTACTTGGACTCTCTAGGTTACCTAGCAGACACTTGGGCTATGTAGGCTAACTAGGAGGCCCTTGGACAATCTAGGTTACCTAGAGGGTACTTGAACTATCTAGGTTAACTAGCGGGCACTTGCAGTATCTAGGTTACCTAGCGGGCACTTGGACTATGTACGTTCCCTAGCGGGCACTTGGACTATCTATGTTAACTAGCGGGCACTTGGAATATGTAGGTTAACTAGCGGACACTTGCACTATGTAGGTTACCTAGCAGGCTCTTGGACTATCTAGGTTAACTAGCGGGTACTTGGACTATCTACAATAACTAGCGTGCAATTGTACTATGTAGGTTCCTTAGCGGGCACTTGGACTATCTAGGTTGCCTAGCGGGCACTTGGACGATATAGGTTAACTAGCGTGCCCTTGGAATATCTAGGTTACATAGCGGGCACTTGGTATATAGGTTAACTAGCGGGCACTTTGACTATGTAGGTTGACTAGAGGACACTTGGACTATCTAGGTTAACTAGTGGGCCCTGGGACTATGTAGGTTAACTAGCGGGTACTTGGACAATCTAGGTTAACTAGCGGGCACTTGGAAGATCTAGGTTAACTAGCGGGCACTTGGACTATCAAAGTGAACAAGTGAGCCCTTGGACTATGTAGGTTAACTAGCGGGCCCTTGGACTATCTAGGTTACCTAGCGGGCACTTGGACTATATAGGTTACCTAACGGGCACTTGGACTATGTAGGTTACCTAGTGGGTACTTGGACTATCTAGGTTAACGAATGGGCACTTGGAATATGCAGGTAACCTAGCGGGCACTTGGACTGTCTAGGTTACCTAGGGGGCACTTGGACTTCTAGGTTAACGAACGGGCTCTTGGACTATGTAGGTTGCCTAGCGGGCACTTGGACTATCTAGGTTAGGTAACGAGCACTTTGAGTATCTAGTTTACCTAGCGGGAACTTGGACAATGTAAGTTACCTAGCGGGCACTTAGACTATCTAGGTTACCTAACGGGCACTTTGACTATCTAGGTTACATTGCGGGCACTTGGACTATCTAGGTTACCTAACGGGCACTTTGACTATCTAGGTTACATTGCGGGCACTTGGACGATCTAGGTTAACTATCGAGCACATGGACTCTAGGTTATCTAGCGGACACTTGGACTATCTAGGTTACCTAGCGGGCCCTTGGACTATCTAGGTTAACTAGCGGGCCCTTGGACTATGTAGATTCCCTAGCGGGCAATTGGACTATGTATGTTCCAGGGCGGGCACTTGGACTATGTAGGTTCCCTAGCAGGCACTTGGACTATGTAGGTTCCAGAGCGGGCACTTGGGCTATGTATATTCCCTATGGACACTTGAACTATGTAAGTTAACTACCGGGCACATGGACTATGTAGGTTAACTAGCGGGCCCTTGGACTATCTAGGTTACCTAGCGTGCACTTGGACTATGTAGGTAACCTAGCGGGCACTTGGAGAGTCTAGGTTACCTAGCGGGCACTTGGACTTCTAGGTTAACAAACGGGCACTTGGACTATGTATGTTGCATAGCGGGCAATTGGACTATCTAGGTTAGGTAACGGGCACTTGGACTATCTAGGTTACCTCGTGGGAACTTGGACTATGTAGGTTACCTAGCGGGCACTTGGACTATCTAGGTCAACTAGCGGGCCCTTGTACTATGTAGGTTAACTAGCGAGCGCTTGGACTATGTAGTTTAACTAGCGGGCACTTGGATGATCAATGTTAACTAGCGGGCACTTGGACTATCTAGGTTAGCTAACGGGCACTTGGACTAAGTACGTCCCCTAGTGGGCACTTGGACACTCTAGGTTAACTAACGGGCATTAGGACTATCTAGGTTAACTAGCGGGCACTTGGACGATATAGGTTAACTAGCGGGCACTTGGATTATCTAGGTTACCTAGCGGGCACTTGGACTATGTAGGTTCCCTAGCGGGCATTTGGACTATATAGATAACCTTGTGGGAACTTAGACTTTGTAGGTTACGTAGCGGGCACTTGGACTATCTAGGTTACCTAGCTGGCACTTGAACTACCTACGTTGCCTAGCGGGTTCTTGGAGTATGTAGGTTACCTAGCGGGCTGTTGGACTATCTAGGTTACCTAGCAGGCATTGGACTATCTAGGTTAACTAACGGGCACATGGACTATGTAAGTTCCCTAGCGGGCCCTTGGACAATGTAAGTTCCCTATCGGGCACTTGGACTAGGTAGGTTCCCTAGCGGGCACTTGGTCTATCTAGGTTAACTAGTGGGCACTTGGACTATCTAGGTTAACTAGCAAGCACTTGGACTATCTAGGATAACTAGCGGACACTTAGCTTATTAGGGTCCCTAGCAGGCATTTGGACTATATAGGTTACCTAGCGGGCACTTGGACTATGTCGGTTAACGAACAGGCACTTGGACTATGTAGGTAACCTAGTGGTCACTTGAACTGTCTAGGTTACCTAGCGGGCACTTGGACTTTTTAGGTTAACTAGCGGGCACTTGGACTATCTAGGTTAACTAGCGGGCCCTTGGACGATGTAGGTTAACTAGCGGGCCCTTGGACTATGTAGGTTAACTAGCGGGCCCTTGGACTATGTAGGTTAACAAGCGTGCACTTGAAAGATCTAGGTAAACTAGCGGGTACTTGGACTATGTAGGTTAACTAGCGGGCCCTTGGACTATGTAGATTACCTAGCGGCACTTGGACTATCTACGTTAACTAGCGGGCCTTTGGACTATGTAGATTACCTAGCGGCACTTGGACTATCTACGTTAACTAGCGGGCCCTTGGACTATGTAGATTCCCTAGCGGGCACTTGGACCATGTAGGTTCCCTAGCGGCACTTGGACTATGTAGGTTAACTAGCGGACCCTTGGACTATGTAGATTAACTAGCAGTACTTGGACTCTCTAGGTTACCTAGCAGACACTTGGGCTATGTAGGCTAACTAGGGGGCCCTTGGACAATCTAGGTTACCTAGAGGGTACTTGAACTATCTAGGTTAACTAGCGGGCACTTGCAGTATCTAGGTTACCTAGCGGGCACTTGGACTATCTATGTTAACTAGCGGGCACTTGGAATATGTAGGTTAACTAGCGGACACTTGCACTATGTAGGTTACCTAGCAGGCACTTGGACTATCTAGGTTAACTGCGGGTACTTGGACTATCTAAAATAACTAGCGTGCAAATGGACTATGTAGGTTCCTTAGCGGGCACTTGGACTATCTAGGTTGCCTAGCGGGCACTTGGACGATATAGGTTAATTAGCATGCCCTTGGAATATCTAGGTTACATAGCGGGCACTTGGTATATAGGTTAACTAGCGGGCACTTTGACTATGAAGGTTGACTAAAGGACACTTGGTCTATCTAGGTTAACTAGTGGGCCCTTGGACTATGTAGGTTAACTAGCGGGTACTTGGACAATCTAGGTTAACTAGCGGGCACTTGGAAGATCTAGGTTAACTAGCGGGCACTTGGACTATCTAGGTTACCTAGCGGGCACTTGGACTATGTAGGTTAACTAGCGGGCCCTTGGACTATGTAGGTTAACTAGCGGGCCCTTGGACTATGCAGGTTACCTCGCGGGCACTTGGACGATCTAGTTTAACTAGCGGGTACTTGGACTATGTAGGTTAATTAACGGGCCCTTGGACTATGTAGATTAACTAGCGGCACTTGGACTATCTACGTTAACTAGCGGGCCCTTGGACTATGTAGATTCCCTAGCGGGCACTTGGACTATGTATGTTCCAGCGCGGGCACTTGGACTATGTAGGTTCCCTAGCAGGCACTTGGACTATGTAGGTTCCAGAGCGGGCACTTGGGCTATGTATATTCCCTATGGACACTTGAACTATGTAAGTTAACTACCGGGCACATGGACTATGTAGGTTAACTAGCGGGCCCTTGGACTATCTAGGTTACCTAGTGGGCACTTGGACTATGTACGTAACCTAGCGGGCACTTGGAGAGTCTAGGTTACCTAGCGGGCACTTGGACTTCTAGGTTAACAAACGGGCACTTGGACTATGTATGTTGCATAGCGGGCAATTGGACTATCTAGGTTAGGTAACGGGCACTTGGACTATCTAGGTTACCTCGTGGGAACTTGGACTATGTAGGTTACCTAGCGGGCACTTGGACTATCTAGGTCAACTAGCGGGCCCTTGTACTATGTAGGTTAACTAGCGAGCACTTGGACTATGTAGTTTAACTAGCGGGCACTTGGATGATCAATGTTAACTAGCGGGCACTTGGACTATCTAGGTTAGCTAACGGGCACTTGGACTAAGTACGTCCCCTAGTGGGCACTTGGACACTCTAGGTTAACTAACGGGCACTAGGACTATCTAGGTTAACTAGCGGGCACTTGGACGATGTAGGTTAACTAGTGGGCACTTGGATTATCTAGGTTACCTAGCGGGCACTTGGACTATGTAGGTTCCCTAGCGGGCATTTGGACTATATAGATAACCTTGTGGGAACTTAGACTTTGTAGGTTACCTAGCGGGTACTTGGACTATCTAGGTTACCTAGCTGGCACTTGAACTACCTACGTTGCCTAGCGGGTTCTTGGAGTATGTAGGTTACCTAGCGGGCTGTTGGACTATCTAGGTTACCTAGCAGGCATTGGACTATCTAGTTTAACTAACGGGCACATGGACTATGTAGGTTCCCTAGCGGGCCCTTGGACTATGTAAGTTCCCTATCGGGCACTTGGACTAGGTAGGTTCCCTAGCGGGCACTTGGTCTATCTAGGTTAACTAGTGGGCACTTGGACTATCTAGGTTAACTAGCAAGCACTTGGACTATCTAGGATAACTAGCGGACACTTAGACTATTAGGGTCGCTAGCGGGCATTTGGACTATATAGGTTACCTAGCGGGCACTTGGACTATGTCGGTTAACGAACAGGCACTTGGACTATGTAGGTAACCTAGTGGTCACTTGAACTGTCTAGGTTACCTAGCGGGCACTTGGACTATTTAGGTTAACTAGCGGGCACTTGGACTATCTAGGTTAACTAGCGGGCCCTTGGACTATGTAGGTTAACTAGCGGGCCCTTGGACTATGTAGGTTAACAAGCGTGCACTTGAAAGATCTAGGTAAACTAGCGGGTACTTGGACTATGTAGGTTAACTAGCGGGCCTTTGGACTATGTAGATTACCTAGCGGCACTTGGACTATCTACGTTAACTAGCGGGCCCTTGGACTATGTAGATTCCCTAGCGGGCACTTGGAATATGTATGTTCCAGAGCGGGCACTTCGACTATGTAAGTTGCCTAGCAGGCACTTGGACTATGTAGGTTCCAGAGCGGGCACTTGGACTATCTAGGTTCCCTAGCGGCACTTGGACTATGTATGTTAACTAGCGGGCCCTTGGACTATGTAGATTAACTAGCAGTACTTGGACTCTCTAGGTTACCTAGCAGACACTTGGGCTATGTAGGCTAACTAGGGGGCCCTTGGACAATCTAGGTTACCTAGAGGGTACTTGAACTATCTAGGTTAACTAGCGGGCACTTGCAGTATCTAGGTTACCTAGCGGGCACTTGGACTATGTACGTTCCCTAGCGGGCACTTGGACTATCTATGTTAACTAGCGGGCACTTGGAATATGTAGGTTAAGTAGCGGACACTTGCACTATGTAGGTTACCTAGCAGGCACTTGGACTATCTAGGTTAACTAGCGGGTACTTGGACTATCTACAATAACTAGCGTGCAATTGGACTATGTAAGTTCCTTAGCGGGCACTTGGACTATCTAGGTTGCCTAGCGGGCACTTGGACAATCTAGGTTAACTAGCGGGCACTTGGAAGATCTAGGTTAACTAGCAGGCACTTGGACTATCAAAGTGAACAAGTGAGCCCTTGGACTATGTAGGTTAACTAGCGGGCCCTTGGACTATCTCGGTTACCTAGCGGGCACATGGACTATATAGGTTACCTAACGGGCACTTGGACTATGTAGGTTACCTAGTGGGTACTTGGACTATCTAGGTTAACGAATGGGCACTTGGAATATGCAGGTAACCTAGCGGGCACTTGGACTGTCTAGGTTACCTAGGGGGCACTTGGACTTCAAGGTTAACGAAAGGGCTCTTGGACTATGTAGGTTGCCTAGCGGGCACTTGGACTATCTAGGTTAGGTAACGAGCACTTTGAGTATCTAGTTTACCTAGCGGGAACTTGGACAATGTAAGTTACCTAGCGGGCACTTGGACTATCTAGGTTACCTAACGGGCACTTTGACTATCTAGGTTACATTGCGGGCACTTGGACTATCTAGGTTACCTAACGGGCACTTTGACTATCTAGGTTACATTGCAGGCACTTGGACGATCTAGGTTAACTAGCGAGCACATGGACTCTAGGTTGTCTAGCGGACACTTGGACTATCTAGGTTACCTAGCGGGCCCTTGGACTATCTAGGTTAACTAGCGGGCCCTTGGACTATGTAGATTCCCTAGCGGGCACTTGGACTGTGTATGTTCCAGAGCGGGCACTTGGGCTATGTAGGTTCCCTAGCAGGCACTTGGACTATGTAGGTTCCAGAGCGGGCACTTGGGCTATGTATATTCCCTATGGACACTTGAACTATGTAAGTTAACTACCGGGCACATGGACTATGTAGGTTAACTAGCGGGCCCTTGGACTATCTAGGTTACCTAGCGGGAACTTGGACTATGTAGTTAACCTAGCGGGCACTTGGAGAGTCTAGGTTACCTAGCGGGCACTTGGACTTCTAGGTTAACAAACGGGCACTTGGACTATGTATGTTGCATAGCGGGCAATTGGACTATCTAGGTTAGGTAACGGGCACTTGGACTATCTAGGTTACGTCGTGGGAACTTGGACTATGTAGGTTACCTAGCGGGCACTTGGACTATCTAGGTCAACTAGCGGGCCCTTGTACTATGTAGGTTAACTAGCGAGCACTTGGACTATGTAGTTTAACTAGCGGGCACTTGGATGATCAATGTTAACTAGCGGGCACTTGGACTATCTAGGTTAGCTAACGGGCACTTGAACTAAGTACGTCCCCTAGTGGGCACTTGGACACTCTAGGTTAACTAACGGGCACTAGGACTATCTAGGTTAACTAGCGGGCACTTGGACGATATAGGTTAACTAGCGGGCACTTGGATTATCTAGGTTACCTAGCGGGCACTTGGACTATGTAGGTTCCCTAGCGGGCATTTGGACTATATAGATAACCTTGTGGGAACTTAGACTTTGTAGGTTACGTAGCGGGCACTTGGACTATCTAGGTTACCTAGCTGGCACTTGAACTACCTACGTTGCCTAGCGGGTTCTTGGAGTATGTAGGTTACCTAGCGGGCTGTTTGACTATCTAGGTTACCTAGCAGGCATTGGACTATCTAGTTTAACTAACGGGCACATGGACTATGTAGGTTCCCTAGCGGGCCCTTGGACTATGTAAGTTCCCTATCGGGCACTTGGACTAGGTAGGTTCCCTAGCGGGCACTTGGTCTATCTAGGTTAACTAGTGGGCACTTGGACTATCTAGGTTAACTAGCAAGCACTTGGACTATCTAGGATAACTAGCGGACACTTAGACTATTAGGGTCCCTAGCGGGCATTTGGACTATATAGGTTACCTAGCGGGCACTTGGACTATGTAGGTTAACGAACAGGCACTTGGACTATGTAGGTAACCTAGTGGTCACTTGAACTGTCTAGGTTACCTAGCGGGCACTTGGACTATGTAGGTTAACTAGCGGGCCCTTGGACGATGTAGGTTAACTAGCGGGCCCTTGGACTATGTAGGTTAACTAGCGGGCCCTTGGACTATGTAGGTTAACAAGCGTGCACTGGAAAGATCTAGGTAAACTAGCGGGTACTTGGACTATGTAGGTTAACTAGCGGGCCTTTGGACTATGTAGATTACCTAGCGGCACTTGGACTATCTACGTTAACTAGCGGGCCCTTGGACTATGCAGATTCCCTAGCGGGCACTTGGAATATGTATGTTCCAGAGCGGGCACTTCGACTATGTAGGTTCCCTAGCAGGCACTTGGACTATGTAGGTTCCAGAGCGGGCACTTGGACTATCTAGGTTCCCTAGCGGCACTTGGACTATGTAGGTTAACTAGCGGGCCCTTGGACTATGTAGATTAACTAGCAGTACTTGGACTCTCTAGGTTACCTAGCAGACACGTGGGCTATGTAGGCTAACTAGGGGGCCCTTGGACAATCTAGGTTACCTAGAGGGTACTTGAACTATCTAGGTTAACTAGCGGGCACTTGCAGTATCTAGGTTACCTAGCGGGCACTTGGACTATGTACGTTCCCTAGCGGGCACTTGGACTATCTATGTTAACTAGCGGGCACTTGGAATATGTAGGTTAACTAGCGGACACTTGCACTATGTAGGTTACCTAGCAGGCACTTGGACTATCTAGGTTAACTAGCGGGTACTTGGACTATCTACAATAACTAGCGTGCAATTGGACTATGTAGGTTCCTTAGCGGGCACTTGGACTATCTAGGTTGCCTAGCGGGCACTTGGACGATATAGGTTAACTACCATGACCTTGGAATATCTAGGTTACATAGCGGGCACTTGGTATATAGGTTAACTAGCGGGCACTTTGACTATGTAGGTTGACTAGAGGACACTTGGTCTATCTAGGTTAACTAGTGGGCCCTTGGAAGATCTAGGTTAAATAGCGGGCACGTGGACTATCAAAGTGAACAAGTGAGCCCTTGGACTATGTAGGTTAACTAGCGGGCACTTGGACTATCAAAGTGAACAAGTGAGCCCTTGGACTATGTAGGTTAACTAGCGGGCCCTTGGACTATCTCGGTTACCTAGCGGGCACTTGGACTATATAGGTTACCTAACGGGCACTTGGACTATGTAGGTTACCTAGTGGGTACTTGGACTATCTAGGTTAACGAATGGGCACTTGGAATATGCAGGTAACCTAGCGGGCACTTGGACTGTCTAGGTTACCTAGGGGGCACTTGGATTTCTAGGTTAACGAACGGGCTCTTGGACTATGTAGGTTGCCTAGCGGGCACTTGGACTATCTAGGTTAGGTAACGAGCACTTTGAGTATCTAGTTTACCTAGCGGGAACTTGGACAATGTAAGTTACCTAGCGGGCACTTGGACTATCTAGGTTACCTAACGGGCACTTTGACTATCTAGGTTACATTGCGGGCACTTGGACTATCTAGGTTACCTAACGGGCCCTTGGACTATGCAGGTTACCTCGCGGGCACTTGGACGATCTAGGTTAACTAGCGGGTACTTGGACAATGTAGGTTAACTAACGGGCCCTTGGACTATGTAGATTAACTAGCGGCACTTGGACTATCTACGTTAACTAGCGGGCCCTTGGACTATGTAGATTCCCTAGCGGGCACTTGGACTATGTATGTTCCAGCGCGGGCACTTGGACTATGTAGGTTCCCTAGCAGGCACTTGGACTATGTAGGTTCCAGAGCGGGCACTTGGGCTATGTATATTCCCTATGGACACTTGAACTATGTAAATTAACTACCAGGCACATGGACTATGTAGGTTAACTAGCGGGCCCTTGGACTATCTAGGTTACATAGCGGGCACTTGGACTATGTAGGTTAACTAGCGGGCCCTTGGACTATATAGGTTAACTAGCGGGCCCTTGAACTATGCAGGTTACCTCGCGGGCACTTGGACGATCTAGGTTAACTAGCGGGTACTTGGACTATGTAGGTTAACTAGCGGGCCCTTGGACTATGTAGATTAACTAGCGGCACTTGGACTATGTACGTTAACTAGCGGGCCCTTGGACTATGTAGATTCCCTAGCAGGCACTTGGACTATGTATGTTCCAGCGCGGGCACTTGGACTATGTAGGTTCCCTAGCAGTCACTTGGACTATGTAGGTTCCAGAGCGGGCACTTGGGCTATGTATATTCCCTATGGACACTTGAACTATGTACGTTAACTACCGGGCACGTGGACTATGTAGGTTAACTAGCGGGCCCTTGGACTATCTAGGTTACCTAGCGGGCACTTGGACTATGTAGGTAACCTAGCGGGCACTTGGAGAGTCTAGGTTACCTAGCGGGCACTTGGACTTCTAGGTTAACAAACGGGCACTTGGACTATGTATGTTGCATAGCGGGCAATTGGACTATCTAGGTTAGGTAACGGGCACTCGGACTATCTAGGTTACCTCGTGGGAACTTGGACTATGTAGGTTACCTAGCGGGCATTTGGACTATCTAGGTCAACTAGCGGCCCTTGTACTATGTAGGTTAACTAGCGAGCACTTGGACTATGTAGTTTAACTAGCGGGCACTTGGATGATCAATGTTAACTAGCGGGCACTTGGACTATCTAGGTTAGCTAACGGGCACTTGGACTAAGTACGTCCCCTAGTGGGCATTTGGACACTCTAGGTTAACTAACGGGCACTAGGACTATCTAGGTTAATTAGCGGGCACTTGGACGATATAGGTTAACTAGCGGGCACTTGGATTATCTAGGTTACCTAGCGGGCACTTGGACTATGTAGGTTCCCTAGCGGGCATTTGGACTATATAGATAACCTTGTGGGAACTTAGACTTTGTAGGTTACCTAGCGGGCACTTGGACTATCTAGGTTACCTAGCTGGCACTTGAACTACCTACGTTGCCTGGCGGGTTCTTGGAGTATGTAGGTTACCTAGCGGGCTGTTGGACTATCTAGGTTACCCAGCAGGCATTGGACTATCTAGGTTAACTAACGGGCACATGGACTATTTAGGTTCCCTAGCGGGCCCTTGGACTATGTAAGTTCCCTATCGGGCACTTGGACTAGGTAGGTTCCCTAGCGGGCACTTGGTCTATCTAGGTTAACTAGTGGGCACTTGGACTATCTAGGATAACTAGCGGACACTTAGACTATTAGGGTCCCTAGCGGGCATTTGGACTATGTAGGTTAACGAACAGGCACTTGGACTATGTAGGTAACCTAGTGGTCACTTGAACTGTCTAGGTTACCTAGCGGGCACTTGGACTATGTAGGTTAACTAGCGGGCACTTGGACTATCTAGGTTAACTAGCGGGCCCTTGGACGATGTAGGTTAACTAGAGGGCCCTTGGACTATGTAGGTTAACTAGCGGGCCCTTGGACTATGTAGGTTAACAAGCGTGCACTTGAAAGATCTAGGTAAACTAGCGGGTACTTGGACTATGTAGGTTAACTAGCGGGCCTTTGGACTATGTAGATTACCTAGCGGCACTTGGACTATCTACGTTAACTAGCGGCCCTTGGACTATGTAGATTCCCTAGAGGGCACTTGGAATATGTATGTTCCAGAGCGGGCACTTCGACTATGTAGGTTCCCTAGCAGGCACTTGGACTATGTAGGTTCCAGAGCAGACACTTGGACTATCTAGGTTACCTAGAGGGCACTTGGAATATGCAGGTAACCTAGCGGGCACTTGGACTGTCTAGGTTACCTAGGGGGCACTTGGACTTCTAGGTTAACGAACGGGCTCTTGGACTATGTAGGTTGCCTAGCGGGCACTTGGATTATCTAGGTTAGGTAACGGGCACTTTGAGTATCTAGTTTACCTAGCGGGAACTTGGACAATGTAAGTTACCTAGCGGGCACTTGGACTATCTAGGTTACCTAACGGGCACTTTGACTATCTAGGTTACATTGCGGGAAATTGTACTATCTAGGTTACCTAACGGGCACTTCGACTATCTAGGTTACATTGCGGGCACTTGGACTATTTAGGTTAACTAACGAGCACATGGACTCTAGGTTATCTAGCGGACACTTGGACTATCTAGGTTACCTAGCGGGCCCTTGGACTATGTAGGTTTCCTAGCGGGCACTTGGACTATCTAGGTTAACGAACGGGCACTTGGACTATGTAGGTAACCTAGCGGGCACTTCGACAGTCTAGGTTACCTAGCGGGCACTTGGACTATCTAGGTTAACGAACGGGCACTTGGACAATATAGGTTAACTAGCGGGCACTTGGACTATGTAGGATCCCTATCGGATATTTGGACTACTTAGGTTCCCTAGCGGGCACTTGGACTATCTTGGTTAACTAGTGGGCCCTTGTACTATGTAGGTTAACTAGCGAGCACTTGGACTATCTAGGTTAACTAGCGGACCTTGGACTACGTAGGTTAACTAGCGGGCCCTTGGACTATGTAGGTTAACTAACGGGCACTTGGATGATCATTGTTAACTAGCGGGCACTTGGACTATCTAGGTTAGCGAATGGGCACTTGGACTAAGTACGTCCCCTATTGGGCACTTGAACACTCTAGGTTAACTAACGGGCACTAGGACTATCTAGGTTAACTAGCGGGCACTTGGACGATCTAGGTTAACTAGCGGGCACTTGGACTATCAATGTTAACAAGTGAGCCCTTGGACTATATAGGTTAACTAGCGGGCCCTTGGACTATCTAGGTTACCTAGCGGGCACTTGGACTATATAGGTTACCTAGGGGGCACTTGGACTATGTAGGTTACCTAGTGGGCACTTGGACTATCTAGGTTAACGAACGGGCACTTGGAATATGCAGGTAACCTAGCGGGCACTTGGACTGTCTAGTTTACCTAGCAGGCACTTGGATTTCTAGGTTAACGAACGGGCACTTGGACTATGTAGGTTGCTTAGCGGGCACTTGGACTATCTAGGTTAGGTAACGGGCACTTTGAGTATCTAGTTTACCTAGCGGGAACGTGGACAATGTAAGTTACCTAGCGGGCACGTGGACTATCTAGGTTACCTAACGGGCACTTTGACTATCTAGGTTACATAGCGGGCACTTGAACTATGTAGGGTAACTAGCGAGCACTTGGACTCTAGATTACCTAGCGGGCACTTGGACTATCTAGGTTACCTAGCGGGCCCTTGGACTATGTAGGTTTCCTAGCGGGCACTTGGACTATCTAGGTTAAAGAACGGGCAATTGGACTATGTAGGTTACCTAGCGGGCACTTGGACTATGTAGGATCCCTATCGGACATTTGGACTACTTAGGTTACCTAACGGGCACTTGGACTATCTAGGTTAACTAGCGGGCACTTGGACTATCTAGGTCAATAGCGGGCCCTTTTACTATGTAGGTTAACTAGCGAGCACTTGGACTATCTAGGTTAACTAGCGGACCATGGACTACATAGGTTAACTAGCAGGCCCTTGGACTATGTAGGTTGGCTAACGGGCACTTGGACTAAGTACGTCCCCTAGGGGGCACTTGGACACTCTAGATTAACTAACGGGCACTAGGACTATCTAGGTTAACTAGCGGGCACTTGGACTATCTAGGTTACCTAGCTGGCACTAGGACCATGAAGGTTCCCTAGCGGGCACTAGGATTATCTAGGTTACCTAGCGGGCACTTGGACTATGTAGGTTCCCTATCGGGCACTTGGACTATGTAGGTTAACTAGAGGGCATTTGGACTATGTAGGTTACCTAGTGGGCACTTGGACTATGTAGGTTCCCTATCGGGCACTTGGAAAATGTAGGTTAACTAGGGGGCACTAGGACTATGTAGGTTACCTAGCGGGCCCTTAGACTATCTAGGTTACCTAGCGGGCATTTGGACTATGTAGGCTCCCTAGCGGTTATTTGGACTATATACATTACTTAGCGGACACTTAGACTTTGTAGGTTACCTAGCGGGCACTTGGACTATCCAGGTTAACTAACGGGCACTTGGAGAATGTAGGTTAACTAGGGGGCACTAGGACAATGTAGGTTACCTAGTGAGCACTTGGACTACCTAGGTTAACGAACGGGCACTTGGAATATGCAGGTAACCTAGCGGGCACTTGGACTGTCTAGGTTACCTAGCGGGCACTTGGATTTCTAGGTTAACGAATGGGCACTCGGACTATGTAGTTTGCTTAGCGGGCAGTTGGACTATCTAGGTTAGGTAACGGGCACTTTGAGTATCTAGTTTACCTATCGGGAACGTGGACAATGTAAGTTACCTAGCGGGCACTTGGACTATCTAGGTTACCTAACGGGCATTTGACTATCTAGGTTACATTGCGGGCACTTGGACTATGTAGGTTAAGTAGCGAGCACTTGAACTCTAGATTACCTAGTGGGCACTTGGACTATCTAGGTTACCTAGCGGGCCTTGGACTATGTAGGTTTCCTAGCGGGCACTTGGACTATCTAGGTTAACTAACGGGCACTTGGACTATGTAGGTTACCTAGCGGGCACTTGGACTATGTAGGATCCCTATCGGACATTTGGACTACTTAGGTTACCTAGCGGGCACTTGGACTATCTAGGTTAACTAGCGGGCACTTGGACTATCAAGGTTAACTAGGGGACCTTGGACTACGTAGGTTAACTAGCGGGCCCTTGGACTATGTAGGTTCACTAGCGGGCACTTGGATGATCAATGTTAACTAGCGGGCACTTGGACTATCTAGTTTAGCGAACGGGCACTTGGAGTAAGTACGTCCCCTAGTGGGCACTTGGACACGCTAGGTTAACTAACGGGCACTAGGACGATCTAGGTTAACAGGCGGGCACTTGGACTATCAAAGTTAACAAGTGAGCCCTTGGACTATATAGGTTAACTAGTGGGCCCTTGGACTATCTAGGTTACCTAGTGGGCACTTGGACTATATAGGTTACCTAGCGGGCACTTGGACTATGTAGGTTACCTAGTGGGCACTTGGACTATCTAGGTTAACGAACGGGCACTTGGAATATGCAGGTAACCTAGCGGGCACTTGGACTGTCTAGTTTACCTAGCGGGCACTTGGATTTCTTGGTTAACGAACGGGCACTTGGACTATGTAGGTTGCTTAGCGGGCACTTGGACGATCTAGGTTAGGTAACGGGCACTTTGAGTATCTAGTTTACCTAGCGGGAACGTGGACAATGTAAGTTACCTAGCGGGCACGTGGACTATCTAGGTTAAAGAACGGGCACTTGGACTATGTAGGTTACCTAGCGGGCACTTGGACTATCCAGGTTAACTAACGGGCACTTGGAGAATGTAGGTTAACTAGGGGGCACTAGGACAATGTAGGTTACCTAGTGAGCACTTGGACTACCTAGGTTAACGAACGGGCACTTGGAATATGCAGGTAACCTAGCGGGCACTTGGACTGTCTAGGTTACCTAGCGGGCACTTGGATTTCTAGGTTAACGAATGGGCACCTGGACTATGTAGTTTGCTTAGCGGGCACTTGGACTATCTAGGTTAGGTAACGGGCACTTTGAGTATCTAGTTTACCTAGCGGGAACGTGGACAATGTAAGTTACCTAGCGGGCACGTGGACTATCTAGGTTACCTAACGGGCACTTTGACTATCTAGGTTACATAGCGGGCACTTGAACTATGTAGGGTAACTAGCGAGCACTTGGACTCTAGGTTACCTAGCGGGCACTTGGACTATCTAGGTTACCTAGCGGGCCCTTGGACTATGTAGGTTTCCTAGCGGGCACTTGGACTATCTAGGTTAAAGAACGGGCACTTGGACTATGTAGGTTACCTAGCGGGCACTTGGACTATGTAGGATCCCTATCGGACATTTGGACTACTTAGGTTACCTAGCGGGCACTTGGACTATCTAGGTTAACTAGTGGGCACTTGGACTATCTAGGTCAATAGCGGGCCCTTGTACTATGTAGGTTAACTAGCGAGCACTTGGACTATCTAGGGTAACTAGCGGACCATGGACTACGTATGTTAACTAGCAGGCCCTTGGACTATGTAGGTTGGCTAACGGGCACTTGGACTAAGTACGTCCCCTAGTGGGCACGTGGACACTCTAGATTAACTAACGGGCACTAAGACTATCTAGGTTAACTAGCGGGCACTTGGACTATCTAGGTTACCTAGCTGGCACTAGGACTATGAAGGTTCCCTAGCGGGCACTAGGATTATCTAGGTTACCTAGCGGGCACTTGGACTATGTAGGTTCCCTCTCGGGCACTTGTACTATGTAGGTTAACTAGAGGGCATTTGGACTATGTAGGTTACCTAGTGGGCACTTGGACTATGTAGGTTCCCTATCGGGCACTTGGAAAATGTAGGTTAACTAGGGGGCACTAGGACTATGTAGGTTACCTAGCGGGCCCTTAGACTATCTAGGTTACCTAGCGGGCATTTGGACTATGTAGGCTCCCTAGCGGTTATTTGGACCATATAGATTACTTAGCGGACACATAGACTTTGTAGGTTACCTAGCGGGCACTTGGACTATCTAGGTTATCTAGCAGTCACTTGAACTATCTACGTTACCTAGCGAGTACTTGGAGTATGTAGGTTACCTAACGGGCTGTTGGACTATCTAGGTTACCTAGCGGGCACTTGGACCATCTAGGTTAACTAACGGGCATTGGAGAATGTAGGTTAACTAGGGGGCAGTAGGACAATGTAGGTTACCTAGTGAGCACTTGGACTACCTAGGTTAACGAACGGGCACTTGGAATATGCAGGTAACCTAGCGGGCACTTGGACTGTCTAGGTTACCTAGCGGGCACTTGGATTTCTAGGTTAACGAATGGGCACTTGGACTATGTAGTTTGCTTAGCGGGCAGTTGGACTATCTAGGTTAGGTAACGGGCACTTTGAGTATCTAGTTTACCTATCGGGAACGTGGACAATGTAAGTTACCTAGCGGGCACTTGGACTATCTAGGTTACCTAACGGGCACTTTGACTATCTAGGTTACATAGCGGGCACTTGGACTATGTAGGTTAAGTAGCGAGCACTTGAACTCTAGATTACCTAGCGGGCACTTGGACTATCTAGGTTACCTAGCGGGCCCTTGGACTATGTAGGTTTCCTAGCGGGCACTTGGACTATCTAGGTTAACTAACGGGCACTTGGACTATGTAGGTTACCTTGCGGGCACTTGGACTATGTAGGATCACTATCGGACATTTGGACTACTTAGGTTACCTAGCGGGCACTTGGACTATCTAGGTTAACTAGCGGGCACTTGGACTATCAAGGTTAACTAGCAGACCTTGGACTACGTAGGTTAACTAGCGGGTCCTTGGACTATATAGGTTCACTAGAGGGCACTTGGATGATCAATGTTAACTAGCGGGCACTTGGACTATCTAAGTTAGCTAACGGGCACTTGGACTAAGTACGTCACCTAGTGGGCACTTGGACACTCTAGGTTAACTAACAGGCACTAGGACTATCTAGGTTAACTAGCGGGCACTTGGACGATATAGTTTAACTAGCGGGCACTTGGATTATCTAGGTTACCTAGCGGGCACTTGGACTATCTAGGTTAACTAGCTGGCACTAAGACTATGAAGGTTCCCTAGCGGGCACTAGGATTATCTAGGTTACCTAGCGGGCACTTGGACTATGTTGGTCAACTAGCGGGCACTTGGATTATGTAGGTTCCCTATCGGGCACTTGGACTATGTAGGTTCCCTATCGGGCACTTGGAAAATGTAGATTAACTAAGGGGGCACTAGGACTATGTAGGATACCTAGCGGGCCCTTAGACTATCTAGGTTACCTAGCGGGCATTTGGATTATGTAGGCTCCCTAGCGGTTATTTGCACTATATAGATTACTTAGCGGGCACTTAGACTTTGTAGGTTACCTAGCGGGCACTTGGACTATCTAGGTTACCTAGCAGGCACTTGGACTATGTACGTTCCCTAGCAGGCCCTTGGACTATTTACGTTACCTAGCGGGCACTTAGACTATGTACGTTACCTAGCGGGCACTTGGACTATGTACGTTTCCTAGCGAGTACTTGGACTAGATAGGTTCCCTAGCGGGCACTTGGTCTATCTAGGTTAACTAGCGGGCACTTGGACTATCTAGGTTAACTAGCGAACATTTGGACAATTAGGGCCCCTAACGGGCATTTGGACTATATTGGTTACCTAGCGGGCACTTGGACTATGTAAGTTAACGAAAGGGCACTTGGACTATGAAGGTAACATAGTGGTCACTTAAAATGTCTAGGTTACCTCGCGGGCACTTGGACTATGTAGGTTAACTAGCGGACACTTGGACTATCTAGGTTAACTAGCAGGCCCTTGGAAGATGTAGGTTAACTAGCGGGCCCTTGGACTATGTAGGTTAACTAGCGGGCCCTTGAACTATGCAGGTTACCTCGCGGGCACTTGGACGATCTAGGTTAACTAGCGGGTACTTGGACTATGTAGGTTAACTAGAGGGCCCTTGGACTATGTAGATTAACTAGCGGCACTTGGACTATGTACATTAACTAGCGGGCCCTTGGACTATGTAGATTCCCTAGCAGGCACTTGGACTATGTATGTTCCAGCGCGGGCACTTGGACTATGTAGGTTCCCTAGCAGGCACTTGGACTATGTAGGTTCCAGAGCGGGCACTTGGGCTATGTAGGTTGACTAGAGGACACTTGGTCTATCTAGGTTAACTTGTGGGCCCTTGGACTATGTAGGTTAACTAGCGGGTACTTGGACAATCTAGGTTAACTAGCGGGCACTTGGAAGATCTAGGTTAACTAGCAGGCACTTGGACTATCAAAGTGAACAAGTGAGCCCTTGGACTATGTAGGTTAACTAGCGGGCCCTTGGACTATCTCGGTTACCTAGCGGGCACATGGACTATATAGGTTACCTAACGGGCACTTGGACTATGTAGGTTACCTAGTGGGTACTTGGACTATCTAGGTTAACGAATGGGCACTTGGAATATGCAGGTAACCTAGCGGGCACTTGGACTGTCTAGGTTACCTAGGGGGCACTTGGACTTCAAGGTTAACGAAAGGGCTCTTGGACTATGTAGGTTGCCTAGCGGGCACTTGGACTATCTAGGTTAGGTAACGAGCACTTTGAGTATCTAGTTTACCTAGCGGGAACTTGGACAATGTAAGTTACCTAGCGGGCACTTGGACTATCTAGGTTACCTAACGGGCACTTTGACTATCTAGGTTACATTGCGGGCACTTGGACTATCTAGGTTACCTAACGGGCACTTTGACTATCTAGGTTACATTGCAGGCACTTGGACGATCTAGGTTAACTAGCGAGCACATGGACTCTAGGTTGTCTAGCGGACACTTGGACTATCTAGGTTACCTAGCGGGCCCTTGGACTATCTAGGTTAACTAGCGGGCCCTTGGACTATGTAGATTCCCTAGCGGGCACTTGGACTGTGTATGTTCCAGAGCGGGCACTTGGGCTATGTAGGTTCCCTAGCAGGCACTTGGACTATGTAGGTTCCAGAGCGGGCACTTGGGCTATGTATATTCCCTATGGACACTTGAACTATGTAAGTTAACTACCGGGCACATGGACTATGTAGGTTAACTAGCGGGCCCTTGGACTATCTAGGTTACCTAGCGGGAACTTGGACTATGTAGTTAACCTAGCGGGCACTTGGAGAGTCTACGTTACCTAGCGGGCACTTGGACTTCTAGGTTAACAAACGGGCACTTGGACTATGTATGTTGCATAGCGGGCAATTGGACTATCTAGGTTAGGTAACGGGCACTTGGACTATCTAGGTTACGTCGTGGGAACTTGGACTATGTAGGTTACCTAGCGGGCACTTGGACTATCTAGGTCAACTAGCGGGCCCTTGTACTATGTAGGTTAACTAGCGAGCACTTGGACTATGTAGTTTAACTAGCGGGCACTTGGATGATCAATGTTAACTAGCGGGCACTTGGACTATCTAGGTTAGCTAACGGGCACTTGAACTAAGTACGTCCCCTAGTGGGCACTTGGACACTCTAGGTTAACTAACAGGCACTAGGACTATCTAGGTTAACTAGCGGGCACTTGGACGATATAGGTTAACTAGCGGGCACTTGGATTATCTAGGTTACCTAGCGGGCACTTGGACTATGTAGGTTCCCTAGCGGGCATTTGGACTATATAGATAACCTTGTGGGAACTTAGACTTTGTAGGTTACGTAGCGGGCACTTGGACTATCTAGGTTACCTAGCTGGCACTTGAACTACCTACGTTGCCTAGCGGGTTCTTGGAGTATGTAGGTTACCTAGCGGGCTGTTGGACTATCTAGGTTACCTAGCAGGCATTGGACTATCTAGTTTAACTAACGGGCACATGGACTATGTAGGTTCCCTAGCGGGCCCTTGGACTATGTAAGTTCCCTATCGGGCACTTGGACTAGGTAGGTTCCCTAGCGGGCACTTGGTCTATCTAGGTTAACTAGTGGGCACTTGGACTATCTAGGTTAACTAGCAAGCACTTGTACTATCTAGGATAACTAGCGGACACTTAGACTATTAGGGTCCCTAGCGGGCATTTGGACTATATAGGTTACCTAGCGGGCACTTGGACTATGTAGGTTAACGAACAGGCACTTGGACTATGTAGGTAACCTAGTGGTCACTTGAACTGTCTAGGTTACCTAGCGGGCACTTGGACTATGTAGGTTAACTAGCGGGCCCTTGGACGATGTAGGTTAACTAGCGGGCCCTTGGACTATGTAGGTTAACTAGCGGGCCCTTGGACTATGTAGGTTAACAAGCGTGCACTGGAAAGATCTAGGTAAACTAGCGGGTACTTGGACTATGTAGGTTAACTAGCGGGCCTTTGGACTATGTAGATTACCTAGCGGCACTTGGACTATCTACGTTAACTAGCGGGCCCTTGGACTATGCAGATTCCCTAGCGGGCACTTGGAATATGTATGTTCCAGAGCGGGCACTTCGACTATGTAGGTTCCCTAGCAGGCACTTGGACTATGTAGGTTCCAGAGCGGGCACTTGGACTATCTAGGTTCCCTAGCGGCACTTGGACTATGTAGGTTAACTAGCGGGCCCTTGGACTATGTAGATTAACTAGCAGTACTTGGACTCTCTAGGTTACCTAGCAGACACGTGGGCTATGTAGGCTAACTAGGGGGCCCTTGGACAATCTAGGTTACCTAGAGGGTACTTGAACTATCTAGGTTAACTAGCGGGCACTTGCAGTATCTAGGTTACCTAGCGGGCACTTGGACTATGTACGTTCCCTAGCGGGCACTTGGACTATCTATGTTAACTAGCGGGCACTTGGAATATGTAGGTTAACTAGCGGACACTTGCACTATGTAGGTTACCTAGCAGGCACTTGGACTATCTAGGTTAACTAGCGGGTACTTGGACTATCTACAATAACTAGCGTGCAATTGGACTATGTAGGTTCCTTAGCGGGCACTTGGACTATCTAGGTTGCCTAGCGGGCACTTGGACGATATAGGTTAACTACCATGACCTTGGAATATCTAGGTTACATAGCGGGCACTTGGTATATAGGTTAACTAGCGGGCACTTTGACTATGTAGGTTGACTAGAGGACACTTGGTCTATCTAGGTTAACTAGTGGGCCCTTGGAAGATCTAGGTTAAATAGCGGGCACGTGGACTATCAAAGTGAACAAGTGAGCCCTTGGACTATGTAGGTTAACTAGCGGGCACTTGGACTATCAAAGTGAACAAGTGAGCCCTTGGACTATGTAGGTTAACTAGCGGGCCCTTGGACTATCTCGGTTACCTAGCGGGCACTTGGACTATATAGGTTACCTAACGGGCACTTGGACTATGTAGGTTACCTAGTGGGTACTTGGACTATCTAGGTTAACGAATGGGCACTTGGAATATGCAGGTAACCTAGCGGGCACTTGGACTGTCTAGGTTACCTAGGGGGCACTTGGATTTCTAGGTTAACGAACGGGCTCTTGGACTATGTAGGTTGCCTAGCGGGCACTTGGACTATCTAGGTTAGGTAACGAGCACTTTGAGTATCTAGTTTACCTAGCGGGAACTTGGACAATGTAAGTTACCTAGCGGGCACTTGGACTATCTAGGTTACCTAACGGGCACTTTGACTATCTAGGTTACATTGCGGGCACTTGGACTATCTAGGTTACCTAACTGGCCCTTGGACTATGCAGGTTACCTCGCGGGCACTTGGACGATCTAGGTTAACTAGCGGGTACTTGGACAATGTAGGTTAACTAACGGGCCCTTGGACTATGTAGATTAACTAGCGGCACTTGGACTATCTACGTTAACTAGCGGGCCCTTGGACTATGTAGATTCCCTAGCGGGCACTTGGACTATGTATGTTCCAGCACGGGCACTTGGACTATGTAGGTTCCCTAGCAGGCACTTGGACTATGTAGGTTCCAGAGCGGGCACTTGGGCTATGTATATTCCCTATGGACACTTGAACTATGTAAATTAACTACCAGGCACATGGACTATGTAGGTTAACTAGCGGGCCCTTGGACTATCTAGGTTACATAGCGGGCACTTGGACTATGTAGGTTAACTAGCGGGCCCTTGGACTATGTAGGTTAACTAGCGGGCCCTTGAACTATGCAGGTTACCTCGCGGGCACTTGGACGATCTAGGTTAACTAGCGGGTACTTGGACTATGTAGGTTAACTAGCGGGCCCTTGGACTATGTAGATTAACTAGCGGCACTTGGACTATGTACGTTAACTAGCGGGCCCTTGGACTATGTAGATTCCCTAGCAGGCACTTGGACTATGTATGTTCCAGCGCGGGCACTTGGACTATGTAGGTTCCCTAGCAGTCACTTGGACTATGTAGGTTCCAGAGCGGGCACTTGGGCTATGTATATTCCCTATGGACACTTGAACTATGTACGTTAACTACCGGGCACGTGGACTATGTAGGTTAACTAGCGGGCCCTTGGACTATCTAGGTTACCTAGCGGGCACTTGGACTATGTAGGTAACCTAGCGGGCACTTGGAGAGTCTAGGTTACCTAGCGGGCACTTGGACTTCTAGGTTAACAAACGGGCACTTGGACTATGTATGTTGCATAGCGGGCAATTGGACTATCTAGGTTAGGTAACGGGCACTCGGACTATCTAGGTTACCTCGTGGGAACTTGGACTATGTAGGTTACCTAGCGGGCATTTGGACTATCTAGGTCAACTAGCGGCCCTTGTACTATGTAGGTTAACTAGCGAGCACTTGGACTATGTAGTTTAACTAGCGGGCACTTGGATGATCAATGTTAACTAGCGGGCACTTGGACTATCTAGGTTAGCTAACGGGCACTTGGACTAAGTACGTCCCCTAGTGGGCATTTGGACACTCTAGGTTAACTAACGGGCACTAGGACTATCTAGGTTAATTAGCGGGCACTTGGACGATATAGGTTAACTAGCGGGCACTTGGATTATCTAGGTTACCTAGCGGGCACTTGGACTATGTAGGTTCCCTAGCGGGCATTTGGACTATATAGATAACCTTGTGGGAACTTAGACTTTGTAGGTTACGTAGCGGGCACTTGGACTATCTAGGTTACCTAGCTGGCACTTGAACTACCTACGTTGCCTGGCGGGTTCTTGGAGTATGTAGGTTACCTAGCGGGCTGTTGGACTATCTAGGTTACCTAGCAGGCATTGGACTATCTAGGTTAACTAACGGGCACATGGACTATTTAGGTTCCCTAGCGGGCCCTTGGACTATGTAAGTTCCCTATCGGGCACTTGGACTAGGTAGGTTCCCTAGCGGGCACTTGGTCTATCTAGGTTAACTAGTGGGCACTTGGACTATCTAGGATAACTAGCGGACACTTAGACTATTAGGGTCCCTAGCGGGCATTTGGACTATGTAGGTTAACGAACAGGCACTTGGACTATGTAGGTAACCTAGTGGTCACTTGAACTGTCTAGGTTACCTAGCGGGCACTTGGACTATGTAGGTTAACTAGCGGGCACTTGGACTATCTAGGTTAACTAGCGGGCCCTTGGACGATGTAGGTTAACTAGAGGGCCCTTGGACTATGTAGGTTAACTAGCGGGCCCTTGGACTATGTAGGTTAACAAGCGTGCACTTGAAAGATCTAGGTAAACTAGCGGGTACTTGGACTATGTAGGTTAACTAGCGGGCCTTTGGACTATGTAGATTACCTAGCGGCACTTGGACTATCTACGTTAACTAGCGGCCCTTGGACTATGTAGATTCCCTAGAGGGCACTTGGAATATGTATGTTCCAGAGCGGGCACTTCGACTATGTAGGTTCCCTAGCAGGCACTTGGACTATGTAGGTTCCAGAGCAGACACTTGGACTATCTAGGTTACCTAGAGGGCACTTGGAATATGCAGGTAACCTAGCGGGCACTTGGACTGTCTAGGTTACCTAGGGGGCACTTGGACTTCTAGGTTAACGAACGGGCTCTTGGACTATGTAGGTTGCCTAGCGGGCACTTGGATTATCTAGGTTAGGTAACGGGCACTTTGAGTATCTAGTTTACCTAGCGGGAACTTGGACAATGTAAGTTACCTAGCGGGCACTTGGACTATCTAGGTTACCTAACGGGCACTTTGACTATCTAGGTTACATTGCGGGAAATTGTACTATCTAGGTTACCTAACGGGCACTTCGACTATCTAGGTTACATTGCGGGCACTTGGACTATTTAGGTTAACTAACGAGCACATGGACTCTAGGTTATCTAGCGGACACTTGGACTATCTAGGTTACCTAGCGGGCCCTTGGACTATGTAGGTTTCCTAGCGGGCACTTGGACTATCTAGGTTAACGAACGGGCACTTGGACTATGTAGGTAACCTAGCGGGCACTTGGACAGTCTAGGTTACCTAGCGGGCACTTGGACTATCTAGGTTAACGAACGGGCACTTGGACAATATAGGTTAACTAGCGGGCACTTGGACTATGTAGGATCCCTATCGGATATTTGGACTACTTAGGTTCCCTAGCGGGCACTTGGACTATCTTGGTTAACTAGTGGGCCCTTGTACTATGTAGGTTAACTAGCGAGCACTTGGACTATCTAGGTTAACTAGCGGACCTTGGACTACGTAGGTTAACTAGCGGGCCCTTGGACTATGTAGGTTAACTAACGGGCACTTGGATGATCATTGTTAACTAGCGGGCACTTGGACTATCTAGGTTAGCGAATGGGCACTTGGACTAAGTACGTCCCCTATTGGGCACTTGAACACTCTAGGTTAACTAACGGGCACTAGGACTATCTAGGTTAACTAGCGGGCACTTGGACGATCTAGGTTAACTAGCGGGCACTTGGACTATCAAAGTTAACAAGTGAGCCCTTGGACTATATAGGTTAACTAGCGGGCCCTTGGACTATCTAGGTTACCTAGCGGGCACTTGGACTATATAGGTTACCTAGGGGGCACTTGGACTATGTAGGTTACCTAGTGGGCACTTGGACTATCTAGGTTAACGAACGGGCACTTGGAATATGCAGGTAACCTAGCGGGCACTTGGACTGTCTAGTTTACCTAGCAGGCACTTGGATTTCTAGGTTAACGAACGGGCACTTGGACTATGTAGGTTGCTTAGCGGGCACTTGGACTATCTAGGTTAGGTAACGGGCACTTTGAGTATCTAGTTTACCTAGCGGGAACGTGGACAATGTAAGTTACCTAGCGGGCACGTGGACTATCTAGGTTACCTAACGGGCACTTTGACTATCTAGGTTACATAGCGGGCACTTGAACTATGTAGGGTAACTAGCGAGCACTTGGACTCTAGATTACCTAGCGGGCACTTGGACTATCTAGGTTACCTAGCGGGCCCTTGGACTATGTAGGTTTCCTAGCGGGCACTTGGACTATCTAGGTTAAAGAACGGGCAATTGGACTATGTAGGTTACCTAGCGGGCACTTGGACTATGTAGGATCCCTATCGGACATTTGGACTACTTAGGTTACCTAACGGGCACTTGGACTATCTAGGTTAACTAGCGGGCACTTGGACTATCTAGGTCAATAGCGGGCCCTTTTACTATGTAGGTTAACTAGCGAGCACTTGGACTATCTAGGTTAACTAGCGGACCATGGACTACATAGGTTAACTAGCAGGCCCTTGGACTATGTAGGTTGGCTAACGGGCACTTGGACTAAGTACGTCCCCTAGTGGGCACTTGGACACTCTAGATTAACTAACGGACACTAGGACTATCTAGGTTAACTAGCGGGCACTTGGACTATCTAGGTTACCTAGCTGGCACTAGGACCATGAAGGTTCCCTAGCGGGCACTAGGATTATCTAGGTTACCTAGCGGGCACTTGGACTATGTAGGTTCCCTATCGGGCACTTGGACTATGTAGGTTAACTAGAGGGCATTTGGACTATGTAGGTTACCTAGTGGGCACTTGGACTATGTAGGTTCCCTATCGGGCACTTGGAAAATGTAGGTTAACTAGGGGGCACTAGGACTATGTAGGTTACCTAGCGGGCCCTTAGACTATCTAGGTTACCTAGCGGGCATTTGGACTATGTAGGCTCCCTAGCGGTTATTTGGACTATATACATTACTTAGCGGACACTTAGACTTTGTAGGTTACCTAGCGGGCACTTGGACTATCCAGGTTAACTAACGGGCACTTGGAGAATGTAGGTTAACTAGGGGGCACTAGGACAATGTAGGTTACCTAGTGAGCACTTGGACTACCTAGGTTAACGAACGGGCACTTGGAATATGCAGGTAACCTAGCGGGCACTTGGACTGTCTAGGTTACCTAGCGGGCACTTGGATTTCTAGGTTAACGAATGGGCACTCGGACTATGTAGTTTGCTTAGCGGGCAGTTGGACTATCTAGGTTAGGTAACGGGCACTTTGAGTATCTAGTTTACCTATCGGGAACGTGGACAATGTAAGTTACCTAGCGGGCACTTGGACTATCTAGGTAACCTAACGGGCATTTGACTATCTAGGTTACATTGCGGGCACTTGGACTATGTAGGTTAAGTAGCGAGCACTTGAACTCTAGATTACCTAGTGGGCACTTGGACTATCTAGGTTACCTAGCGGGCCTTGGACTATGTAGGTTTCCTAGCGGGCACTTGGACTATCTAGGTTAACTAACGGGCACTTGGACTATGTAGGTTACCTAGCGGGCACTTGGACTATGTAGGATCCCTATCGGACATTTGGACTACTTAGGTTACCTAGCGGGCACTTGGACTATCTAGGTTAACTAGCGGGCACTTGGACTATCAAGGTTAACTAGGGGACCTTGGACTACGTAGGTTAACTAGCGGGCCCTTGGACTATGTAGGTTCACTAGCGGGCACTTGGATGATCAATGTTAACTAGCGGGCACTTGGACTATCTAGTTTAGCGAACGGGCACTTGGAGTAAGTACGTCCCCTAGTGGGCACTTGGACACGCTAGGTTAACTAACGGGCACTAGGACGATCTAGGTTAACAGGCGGGCACTTGGACTATCAAAGTTAACAAGTGAGCCCTTGGACTATATAGGTTAACTAGTGGGCCCTTGGACTATCTAGGTTACCTAGTGGGCACTTGGACTATATAGGTTACCTAGCGGGCACTTGGACTATGTAGGTTACCTAGTGGGCACTTGGACTATCTAGGTTAACGAACGGGCACTTGGAATATGCAGGTAACCTAGCGGGCACTTGGACTGTCTAGTTTACCTAGCGGGCACTTGGATTTCTAGGTTAACGAACGGGCACTTGGACTATGTAGGTTGCTTAGCGGGCACTTGGACGATCTAGGTTAGGTAACGGGCACTTTGAGTATCTAGTTTACCTAGCGGGAACGTGGACAATGTAAGTTACCTAGCGGGCACGTGGACTATCTAGGTTAAAGAACGGGCACTTGGACTATGTAGGTTACCTAGCGGGCACTTGGACTATCCAGGTTAACTAACGGGCACTTGGAGAATGTAGGTTAACTAGGGGGCACTAGGACAATGTAGGTTACCTAGTGAGCACTTGGACTACCTAGGTTAACGAACGGGCACTTGGAATATGCAGGTAACCTAGCGGGCACTTGGACTGTCTAGGTTACCTAGCGGGCACTTGGATTTCTAGGTTAACGAATGGGCACCTGGACTATGTAGTTTGCTTAGCGGGCACTTGGACTATCTAGGTTAGGTAACGGGCACTTTGAGTATCTAGTTTACCTAGCGGGAACGTGGACAATGTAAGTTACCTAGCGGGCACGTGGACTATCTAGGTTACCTAACGGGCACTTTGACTATCTAGGTTACATAGCGGGCACTTGAACTATGTAGGGTAACTAGCGAGCACTTGGACTCTAGGTTACCTAGCGGGCACTTGGACTATCTAGGTTACCTAGCGGGCCCTTGGACTATGTAGGTTTCCTAGCGGGCACTTGGACTATCTAGGTTAAAGAACGGGCACTTGGACTATGTAGGTTACCTAGCGGGCACTTGGACTATGTAGGATCCCTATCGGACATTTGGACTACTTAGGTTACCTAGCGGGCACTTGGACTATCTAGGTTAACTAGTGGGCACTTGGACTATCTAGGTCAATAGCGGGCCCTTGTACTATGTAGGTTAACTAGCGAGCACTTGGACTATCTAGGGTAACTAGCGGACCATGGACTACGTATGTTAACTAGCAGGCCCTTGGACTATGTAGGTTGGCTAACGGGCACTTGGACTAAGTACGTCCCCTAGTGGGCACGTGGACACTCTAGATTAACTAACGGGCACTAAGACTATCTAGGTTAACTAGCGGGCACTTGGACTATCTAGGTTACCTAGCTGGCACTAGGACTATGAAGGTTCCCTAGCGGGCACTAGGATTATCTAGGTTACCTAGCGGGCACTTGGACTATGTAGGTTCCCTCTCGGGCACTTGTACTATGTAGGTTAACTAGAGGGCATTTGGACTATGTAGGTTACCTAGTGGGCACTTGGACTATGTAGGTTCCCTATCGGGCACTTGGAAAATGTAGGTTAACTAGGGGGCACTAGGACTATGTAGGTTACCTAGCGGGCCCTTAGACTATCTAGGTTACCTAGCGGGCATTTGGACTATGTAGGCTCCCTAGCGGTTATTTGGACCATATAGATTACTTAGCGGACACATAGACTTTGTAGGTTACCTAGCGGGCACTTGGACTATCTAGGTTATCTAGCAGTCACTTGAACTATCTACGTTACCTAGCGAGTACTTGGAGTATGTAGGTTACCTAACGGGCTGTTGGACTATCTAGGTTACCTAGCGGGCACTTGGACCATCTAGGTTAACTAACGGGCATTGGAGAATGTAGGTTAACTAGGGGGCAGTAGGACAATGTAGGTTACCTAGTGAGCACTTGGACTACCTAGGTTAACGAACGGGCACTTGGAATATGCAGGTAACCTAGCGGGCACTTGGACTGTCTAGGTTACCTAGCGGGCACTTGGATTTCTAGGTTAACGAATGGGCACTTGGACTATGTAGTTTGCTTAGCGGGCAGTTGGACTATCTAGGTTAGGTAAAGGGCACTTTGAGTATCTAGTTTACCTATCGGGAACGTGGACAATGTAAGTTACCTAGCGGGCACTTGGACTATCTAGGTTACCTAATGGGCACTTTGACTATCTAGGTTACATAGCGGGCACTTGGACTATGTAGGTTAAGTAGCGAGCACTTGAACTCTAGATTACCTAGCGGGCACTTGGACTATCTAGGTTACCTAGCGGGCCCTTGGACTATGTAGGTTTCCTAGCGGGCACTTGGACTATCTAGGTTAACTAACGGGCACTTGGACTATGTAGGTTACCTTGCGGGCACTTGGACTATGTAGGATCACTATCGGACATTTGGACTACTTAGGTTACCTAGCGGGCACTTGGACTATCTAGGTTAACTAGCGGGCACTTGGACTATCAAGGTTAACTAGCAGACCTTGGACTACGTAGGTTAACTAGCGGGTCCTTGGACTATATAGGTTCACTAGAGGGCACTTGGATGATCAATGTTAACTAGCGGGCACTTGGACTATCTAAGTTAGCTAACGGGCACTTGGACTAAGTACGTCACCTAGTGGGCACTTGGACACTCTAGGTTAACTAACAGGCACTAGGACTATCTAGGTTAACTAGCGGGCACTTGGACGATATAGTTTAACTAGCGGGCACTTGGATTATCTAGGTTACCTAGCGGGCACTTGGACTATCTAGGTTAACTAGCTGGCACTAAGACTATGAAGGTTCCCTAGCGGGCACTAGGATTATCTAGGTTACCTAGCGGGCACTTGGACTATGTTGGTCAACTAGCGGGCACTTGGATTATGTAGGTTCCCTATCGGGCACTTGGACTATGTAGGTTCCCTATCGGGCACTTGGAAAATGTAGATTAACTAAGGGGGCACTAGGACTATGTAGGATACCTAGCGGGCCCTTAGACTATCTAGGTTACCTAGCGGGCATTTGGATTATGTAGGCTCCCTAGCGGTTATTTGCACTATATAGATTACTTAGCGGGCACTTAGACTTTGTAGGTTACCTAGCGGGCACTTGGACTATCTAGGTTACCTAGCAGGCACTTGGACTATGTACGTTCCCTAGCAGGCCCTTGGACTATTTACGTTACCTAGCGGGCACTTGGACTATGTACGTTTCCTAGCGAGTACTTGGACTAGATAGGTTCCCTAGCGGGCACTTGGTCTATCTAGGTTAACTAGCGGGCACTTGGACTATCTAGGTTAACTAGCGAACATTTGGACAATTAGGGCCCCTAACGGGCATTTGGACTATATTGGTTACCTAGCGGGCACTTGGACTATGTAAGTTAACGAAAGGGCACTTGGACTATGAAGGTAACATAGTGGTCACTTAAAATGTCTAGGTTACCTCGCGGGCACTTGGACTATGTAGGTTAACTAGCGGACACTTGGACTATCTAGGTTAACTAGCAGGCCCTTGGAAGATGTAGGTTAACTAGCGGGCCCTTGGACTATGTAGGTTAACTAGCGGGCCCTTGGACTTTGTAGTTTACATAGTGGGCACTTGGACGATCTAGGTTAACTAGCGGGTACTTGGACTATGTAGGTTAACTAGCGGGCCATTGGACTATGTAGATTAACTAGCGGCACTTGGACTATCTACATTAACTAGCGGGCCCTTGGACTATGTATGTTCCCTAGCAGGCACTTGTTCTCTGTATGGTCCCTACGGACACTTGAAATATGTAAGTTAACTACCGGGCACTTGGACAATGTAGGTTAACTAGCGGGCCCTTGGACTATCTAGGTTACCTAGCGGGCACTTGGACTATGTAGGTTAACTACAGGGCACTTGCACTATCTAGATTACCGAACATGCATTTGGACTATGTAGGTAACCTAGCAGGCACTTGGAGAGTCTAGGTTACCTAGCGGGCACTTGGACTTCTAGGTTAAAGAACGGGCAGTTGGACTATGTACGTTGCATAGCGGGCAATTGGACTATCTAGGTTAGGTAATGGGCACAAGAACTATCTAGGTTACCTAGCTGGCACTTGAACTATCTACGTTATAGCGGGTTCTTGGAGTGTGTAGGTTAACTAGGTGGCTGTTGGACTATCTACGTTACCTAGCGGCCACTGGGACTATCTAGGTTAACTAACGGGCACTTGGACTATGTAGGTTCCCTAGCGGGCCCTTGGACTATGTAGGTTCCCTAGTGAGCACTTGGACTATGTGGGTTCCCTAGCGGGCATTTGGACTATCTAGGTTAACTAACAGGCACTTGGACTATGTAGGTTCCCTAGCGGGCACTTGGATTACGTAGGTTCCCTATCGGGCACTTGGACTATGTAGGTTAACTAGCGGGCATTTGGACTATGTAGGTTAACTAGCGGGCACTTGGACTATGTAGGTTACCTAGCGGGTCCTTGGACTATCTAGGTTACCTAGGGGGAACCTGGACTATGTAGGTTAACTAGTGGGCACTTGGACTATCTAGGTTACCTAGCAGGCACTTGGACTATCTAGGTTAACAAACGGGCACTTGGACTATGTAGGTTACCTAGCGGGCACTGGGACTATGTAGGATCCCTATCGGACATTTGGACTACTTAGGTTACCTAGCGGGCACTTGGACTATCTAGGTTAACTAGCGGACACTTGGACTATCTAGGTTACCTAGCTGGCACTTTGACTATGAAGGTTCCCTAGCGGGCACTTGGATTATCTAGGTTACCCTGCGGGCACTTGGACTATATAGGTCAACTAGTGGGTCCTTGGAATATCTAGGTTAGCTAACTGGCACTTGGACTATGTAGGTTAACTAGCAGACACTTGCACGATCTAGGTTAACTAGCGGGCTCTTCCACTATGTAGGTTAACTAGCGGGTCCATTGACACTGTTGGTTAACTAGCGGGCACTTGGACGATCTAGGTAAACTAGCGGGCACTTGGACTATATAGGTTAACTAGGGGGCGCTTTGATTATCTAGGTTACCTAGCGGGCACTTGGACTCTGTAGGTTCCCTAGGGGGCATTTGGACTATATTCATAACCTAGCGGGCCCTTAGACTTTGTGGGTTACCTTGCGGGCCCTTGGACTATGTAGGTTAACTAGCGGGCCCTTGGACTATGTAGGTTACCTAGCGGGCACTTGGACGATCTAGGTTAACTAGCGGGTACTTGGACTATGTAGGTTAACTAGCGGGCCCTTGGACTATGTAGATTAACTAGCGGCACTTGGACTATCTACGTTAACTAGCGGGCCCTTGGACTATGTAGATTCCCTAGCGGGCATTTGGACTATATAGATAATCTAGCGGGCACTTAGACTTTCTAGGTTACCTAGCGGGCACTTGGACTATCTAGTTTACCTAGCTGGTACATGAACTATCTACGTTACCTAGCGGGTTCTTGGAGTATGTAGGTTACATAGCGGGCTGTTGGACAATCTAGGTTACCAAGCAGGCACTTGGACTATCTAGGTTACCTAAGGGGCACTTGGACTATGTAGGTTCCCTAGCGAGCACTTGGACTATGTAGGTTACCTAGCGGGCACTTGGACTATGTAGGTTCCCTATCGGGCACTTGGAGAATGTAGGTTAACTAGGGGGCACTAGGTCTATGTAGGTTTCCTAGTGGGCCCTTGGACTACCTAGGTTACCTAGCGGGCATTTGGACTATGTAGGCTCCCTAGCGGTCATTTGGACTATATAGATTACCAAGCGGGCACTTAGATATTGTGGGTTACCTAGCGGGCACTTGGACTATCTAGGTTTCCTAGCTGGCACTTGAACTATCTACGTTACCTAGCGGGTACTTGGAGTATGTAGGTTACCTACCGGGCTGTTGGACTATCTAGGTTACCTAGCGGGCACTGGGAATATCTAGGTTAACTAACGGGCACTTGGACAATGTAGGTTCCCTAGCGGGCCCTTGGACTATGTAAGTTCCCTAGCGGGCACTTGGACTATGTTGGTTCCCTAGCGGGCATTTGGACTATCTAGGTTAACTAGCGGGTACTTGGACTATGTCGGTTAACTAGCGGGCCCTTGGACTATGTAGATTAACTAGCGGCACTTGGACTATCTACGTTAACTAGCGGGCCCTTGAACTATGTAGATTCCCTAGCGGGCACTTGGACTATGTATGTTCCAGCGCGGGCACTTGGATTATGTAGGTTCCAAAGCGGGCACTTAGACTATCTAGGTTCCCTAGCGGGCACTTGACTATGTAGGTTAATTAGCGGACAATTGGACGATATAGGTTAACTAGCGGGCACTTGGACTATGTAGGTACCCTAGCAGGCACTTGGACTATGTAGGTTGCCAAGCTGGCACTTGAACTATCTACGTTATAGCGGGTTCTTGGAGTGTGTAGGTTAACTAGGTGGCTGTTGGACTATCTAAGTTACCTAGCGGCCACTGGGACTATCTAGGTTAACTAACGGGCACTTGGACTATGTAGGTTCCCTAGCGGGCCCTTGGACTATGTAGGTTCCCTAGTGAGCACTTGGACTATGTGGGTTCCCTAGCGGGCATTTGGACTATCTAGGTTAACTAACAGGCACTTGGACTATGTAGGTTCCCTAGCGGGCACTTGGATTACGTAGGTTCCCTATCGGGCACTTGGACTATGTAGGTTAACTAGCGGGCATTTGGACTATGTAGGTTAACTAGCGGGCACTTGGACTATGTAGGTTACCTAGCGGGCCCTTGGACTATCTAGGTTACCTAGGGGGAACCTGGACTATGTAGGTTAACTAGTGGGCACTTGGACTATCTAGGTTACCTAGCAGGCACTTGGACTATCTAGGTTAACAAACGGGCACTTGGACTATGTAGGTTACCTAGCGGGCACTGGGACTATGTAGGATCCCTATCGGACATTTGGACTACTTAGGTTACCTAGCGGGCACTTGGACTATCTAGGTTAACTAGCGGACACTTGGACTATCTAGGTTACCTAGCTGGCACTTTGACTATGAAGGTTCCCTAGCGGGCACTTGGATTATCTAGGTTACCCTGCGGGCACTTGGACTATATAGGTCAACTAGCGGGTCCTTGGAATATCTAGGTTAGCTAACTGGCACTTGGACTATGTAGGTTAACTAGCAGACACTTGCACGATCTAGGTTAACTAGCGGGCTCTTCCACTATGTAGGTTAACTAGCGGGTCCATTGACACTGTTGGTTAACTAGCGGGCACTTGGACGATCTAGGTAAACTAGCGGGCACTTGGACTATATAGGTTAACTAGGGGGCGCTTTGATTATCTAGGTTACCTAGCGGGCACTTGGACTATGTAGGTTCCCTAGGGGGCATTTGGACTATATTCATAACCTAGCGGGCCCTTAGACTTTGTGGGTTACCTTGCGGGCCCTTGGACTATGTAGGTTAACTAGCGGGCCCTTGGACTATGTAGGTTACCTAGCGGGCACTTGGACGATCTAGGTTAACTAGCGGGTACTTGGACTATGTAGGTTAACTAGCGGGCCCTTGGACTATGTAGATTAACTAGCGGCACTTGGACTATCTACGTTAACTAGCGGGCCCTTGGACTATGTAGATTCCCTAGCGGGCATTTGGACTATATAGATAATCTAGCGGGCACTTAGACTTTCTAGGTTACCTAGCGGGCACTTGGACTATCTAGTTTACCTAGCTGGTACATGAACTATCTACGTTACCTAGCGGGTTCTTGGAGTATGTAGGTTACATAGCGGGCTGTTGGACAATCTAGGTTACCAAGCAGGCACTTGGACTATCTAGGTTACCTAAGGGGCACTTGGACTATGTAGGTTCCCTAGCGAGCACTTGGACTATGTAGGTTACCTAGCGGGCACTTGGACTATGTAGGTTCCCTATCGGGCACTTGGAGAATGTAGGTTAACTAGGGGGCACTAGGTCTATGTAGGTTTCCTAGTGGGCCCTTGGACTACCTAGGTTACCTAGCGGGCATTTGGACTATGTAGGCTCCCTAGCGATCATTTGGACTATATAGATTACCAAGCGGGCACTTAGATATTGTGGGTTACCTAGCGGGCACTTGGACTATCTAGGTTTCCTAGCTGGCACTTGAACTATCTACGTTACCTAGCGGGTACTTGGAGTATGTAGGTTACCTACCGGGCTGTTGGACTATCTAGGTTACCTAGCGGGCACTGGGAATATCTAGGTTAACTAACGGGCACTTGGACAATGTAGGTTCCCTAGCGGGCCCTTGGACTATGTAAGTTCCCTAGCGGGCACTTGGACTATGTTGGTTCCCTAGCGGGCATTTGGACTATCTAGGTTAACTAGCGCGTACTTGGACTATGTCGGTTAACTAGCGGGCCCTTGGACTATGTAGATTAACTAGCGGCACTTGGACTATCTACGTTAACTAGCGGGCCCTTGAACTATGTAGATTCCCTAGCGGGCACTTGGACTATGTATGTTCCAGCGCGGGCACTTGGATTATGTAGGTTCCAAAGCGGGCACTTAGACTATCTAGGTTCCCTAGCGGGCACTTGACTATGTAGGTTAATTAGCGGACAATTGGACGATATAGGTTAACTAGCGGGCACTTGGACTATGTAGGTACCCTAGCAGGCACTTGGACTATGTAGGTTCTAGAGCGGGCACTTGGATTAACTAGATTCCCTAGCGGGCACTTGTACTATGTAGGTTAACTAGCGGACACTTAGACGATCTAGGTTAAGTAGCGGGTACTTGGACTATATAGGTTAACTAGCGGGCCCTTGAACTATGTACTTTAACTAGCGGAACTTGGACTATATACATTAACTAGCGGGCCCTTGGACTATGTAGATTCCCTAGGGGGCACTTGGACTATGTATGTTCCCTAGCGGGCACTTGGACTATGTATGTTCCCTATGGACGCTTGAACTATGTAAGTTAACTACCGGGCACTTGGACTATGTAGGTTAAGTAGCGGGCCCTTGGACAATGTAGGTTACCTTGCGGGCACTTGGACTATGTAGGTAACCTAGCGGGCACTTGGATAGTCTAGGTTACCTAGCGGGCACTTGGACTTCTAGGTTAACGAACGGGCACTTGGACTATGTATGTTGCATAGCGGGTAATGGGACTATCTAGTTTAGGTAACGGGCACTTGGACTACCTAGGTTACCTAGTGGGAACTTGGACTATGTAGGTTACCTAGCGGGCACTTTGACTATCTAGGTTACTTAACGGGCACTTAGATGTCTAGGGTTCTTAGCAGGCATATGGACGATCTAGGTTAACTAGAGTGCACTTGGACTATCTAGGTTAACTAGCGGGCACTTGGATGATCAATGTTAACTAGCGGGCACTTGGACTATCTAGGTTAGCTAACGGGCACTTGGACTAAGTACGTCCCCTGGTGCGCACTTGGACACTCTAGGTTAACTAACGGGCACTAGGACTATCTAGGTTAACTAGCGGGCACTTGGACGATCTAGGTTAACTAGCAGGCACTTGGACTATCAAAGTTAACAAGTGAGCCCTTGGACTATGCAGGTTAACTAGCGGGCCCTTGGATTATCTGGGTTACCTAGCGGGCACTTGGACTATATAGGTTACCTAGCGGGCACTTGGACTATGTAGGTTACCTAGTGGCCACTTGGACTATCTAGGTTAACGAACGGGCACTTGGAATATGCAGGTTACCTAGCGGGCACTTGGACTGTCTAGGTTACCTAGCGGGCACTTGAACTTCTAGGTTAACGAACGGGCACTTGGACTATGTAGGTTGCTTAGCGGGCACTTGGACTATCTAGGTTAGGTAACGGGCACCTTGAGTATCTAGGTTACCTAGCCGGAACTTGGACAATTTAAGTTACCTAGCGGGCACTTGGACTATCTAGGTTACCTAACGGGCACTTTGACTATCTAGGTTGCATAGCGGGCACTTGGATTATGTAGGTTAACTAGCGAGGATTTGGACTCTAGGTTACCTAGCGGGCACGTGGACTATCTAGGTTACCTAGCGGGCCCTTGGACTATGTAGGTTTCCTAGCGGGCACTTGGACTATCTAGGTTAAGTAACGGGCACTTGAACTATGTAGGTTACCTAGCGGGCACTTGGACTATCTAGGTCAACTAGCGGGCCCTTGTACTATGTAGGTTAACTAGCGAGCACTTGGACTATCTAGGTTGACTAGCGGACCTTGGACTATGTAGGTTAACTAGCGGGCCCTTGGACTATGTAGGTTAACTAGCGTGCACTTGGACTATCTAGGTTAACTAGCGGGCACTTTGATGATCAATGTTAACTAACGGGCACTTTGACTATCTAGGTTAGCTAACAGGCACATGGACTTAGTACATCCCCTAGTGGGCACTTGGACACTCTAGGTTAAGTAACGGGCACTAGGACTATCTAGGTTAACAAGCGGGCACTTGGACTATCTAGGTTAACTAGCTGGCACTAGTTCTATGAAGGTTCCCTAGCAGGCACTAGGATTATAAAGGAAACCTAGCGGGAACTTGGACTATGTAGGTCAACTAGCGGGCACTTGGATTATGTAGGTTAACTAGAGGGCATTTGGATTCTGTAGGTTACCTAGCGGGTACTTGGACTATGTAGGTTCCCTATCGGGCACTTGGAAAATGTTGGTTAACTAGGGGGCACTAGGACTATATAGGTTACCTAGCGGGCCCTAGACTATCTAGGTTACCTAGCGGGCATTTGGACTATGTAGGCTCCCTAGCGGTTATTTGGACTATATAGATTACTTAGCGGGCACTTAGACTTTGTAGGTTAACTAGCGGGCACTTGGACTATCTAGGTTACCTAACAGGCACTTGAACTATCTATGTTACCTAGCGGGTACTTGGAGTATGTAGGTTACCTCCCGGGCTGTTGGACTATCTAGGTTACCTAGCGGGCACTTGGACTATCTAGGTTAACTAGCGGGCCCTTGGACTATGTAGGTTAACTAGCGGGCACTTGGACTATGTAGGTCAACTAGCGGGCACTTGGATTATGTAAGTTCCCTATCGGGAACTTGGACTATGTAAGTTCCCTAGCGGGCACTTGGACTATGTAGGTTAACTAGCGGGCATTTGGACCATGCAGGTTACCTAGCGGGCACTTGGACTATGTAGGTTCCCTATAGGGCACGTGGAGAATGTAGGTTAACTAGGGGGCACTAGGACAATGTAGGTTACCTAGCGGGCCCTTGGACTATCTAGGTTACCTAGGGGGAACCTGGACTATGTAGGTTAACTAGTGGGCACTGGGACTATCTAGGTTACCTAGCAGGCACTTGGACTATGTACGTTCCCTAGCAGGCCCTTGGACTATCTAGGTTAACTAGCGGGCGCTTAGACTATGTACGTTACCTAGCGGGCACTTGGACTATGTACGTTTCCTAGCGGGTACTTGGACTAGATAGTTTCCCTAGCGGGCACTTGGTCTATCTAGGTTAACTAGCGGGCACTTGGACTATCTAGGTTAACTAGCGAGCACTTTGACTATCTAGGTTAACTAGCGGGCATTTGGACTATTAGGGCCCCTAGAGGGCACTGGGACTATCTAGGTTACCTAGCGGACACTTGGACTATGTAGGTTAACTACCGGGCACTTGCACTATCTAGGTTACGGAACGGGCATTTGGACTATGTAGGTAACCTAGCGGGCACTTGGAGAGTCTACGTTACCTAGCGGGCACTTGGACTTCTAGGTTAATGAACGGGCACTTGGACTATGTATGTTGCATAGCGGGCAATTGGACTATCTTGATTAGGTAACGGGCACTTGGACTATCTAGGTTTCTTAGCGGGAACTTGGACGATCTAGGTTAACTAGAGGGCACTTGGACTATCTAGGTTTTTAGCGGGTACTTGGACTTTGTAGGTTAACTAGCGGGCCCTTTGACTATGTAGATTAACTAGGGGCACTTGGACTATCTACGTTAACTAGCGGGCCCTTGGACTATGTAGATTCCCTAGCGGGCTTTTGGACTATATAGATAACCTAGCGGGCACTTAGACATTGTAGGTTACCTACCGGCACAAGAACTATCTAGGTTACCTAGCTGGCACTTGAACTATCTACGTTATAGCCGGTTCTTGGAGTTTGTAGGTTACCTAGAGGGCTGTTGGAATATCTAAGTTACCAAGCGGGCACTGGGACTATCTAGGTTAACTACGGGAACTTGGACTATGTAGGTTCCCTAGTGAGCACTTGGACTATGTGGGTTCCCTAGCGGGCATTTGGACTATCTAGGTTACCTAACGGGCACTTGGAATACGTAGGTTCCCTAGCGGGCACTTGGATTATGTAGGTTCCCTATCAGGCACTTGGACTATGTAGGTTAACTAGTGGGCATTTGGACTATGTAGGTTACCTAGCGGGCAAATGGACAATGTAGGTTACCTAGTGGGCACTTGGACTATATAGGTTCCGTATCAGGCATTTGGACTATGTAGGTTACCGAGCGGGCCCTTGGACTATCTAGGTTACCTAGGGGGAACCTGGACTTTGTAGGTTAACTAGTGGGCACTTGGACTATCTAGGTTACCTACCAGGCACTTGGACTATGTAGGTTAACTAGCGGGCACTTGGTCAATCTAGGTTAACTAGCGTGCACTGGGACTATCTAGGTTAACTAGCGAGCACTTGGACTATCTAGGTTAACTAGCGGGCATTTGGAATATTAGGGCCCCTAGCGGGCATTTGGACTATATTGGTTACCTAGCGGGCACTTGGACTGTGTAGGTTAACGAACGGGCACTTGGACTATGTGGGTAACCTAGTGGTCACTTGAACTGTCTAGTTTACCTAGCGGGCACTTGGACTATGTAGGTTAACTAGCAGGCACTTGGACTATCTAGGTTAACTTGCGGGCCCTTGGACGATGTAGGTGAACTAGCGGACACTCGCACTATGTAGGCTAACTAGCAGGCCCATGGATTATGTAGGTTTACTAGCAGGCACTTGGACTATCTAGGATAACTAACGGGCACTTGGACTATGTAGTTTCCCTAGCAGGCATTTGGACTATTTAGGTTACCTAGCGGGCACTTGGACTATGTAGGTTACCTAGCGGGCATTTGGACAATCTATGTTACCTAGCAGGCACTTTGACTATCTAGGTTAACTAACGGGCACTTGGACTTTGTAGGTTAACTAGCGGCCACTTGGACTGTCTAGGTTACCTAATGGGCACTTGGATTATCTCGGTTAACGAACGGGCACTTGGATTATCTAGGTTAACGAACGGGCACTTGGACTATGTAGGTTACCTAGCCGCCACTTGGACTATCTAGGTTCCCTAAAAGGCACTTGGACTATCTAGGTTCCCTAAAGGGCACTTGGACTTTCTAGGTTACCTAGCGGGCACTGGGACTATGTAGGCTAACGTGGGGGCCCTTGGATGAACTAGGTTACCTAGCGGGTACTTGAACTATCTTGGTTACCTAGCGGGCACTTGGACTATGTACGTTCCCTAGAGGACATTTGGACTATCTATGTTAACTAGCGGGCACTTGGAATATGTAGGTTAACTATCGGACACTTGCACTATGTAGGTTACCTAGCAGGCACTTGGACTATCTAGGTTAACTAGCGGGCACTTGGACTATCTAGGATAACTAGCGGGCACTTGGACTATGTAGGTTCCTTAGCGGGCACTTGGACTAACTAGGTTGCCTAGCGGGCACTTGGACGATATAGGTTAACGAGCATGCCCTTGGAATATCTAGGTTACGTAGCGGGCACTTGGTATATAGGTTAACTAGCGGGCACTTGGACTATGTAGGTTAACTAGAGGACACTTGGACTATCTAGGTTAACTAGTGGGCCCTTGGACTATGTAGGTTAACTAGCGGGCACTTGGACAATCTAGGTTAACTAGCGGGCACTTGGAAGATCTAAGTTAACTAGCGGGCACATGGACTATCAAAGTGAACAAGTGAGCTCTTGGACAATGTAGGTTAACTAGCGGGCCCGTGGACTATCTAGGTTACCTAGCGGGCACTTGGACTATATAGGTTACCTAGCGGGCACTTGGACTATGTAGGTTACCTAGTGGGCACTTGGACTATCTAGGTTAACGAAAGGGCACTTGGAATATGCAGGTAACCTAGCGAGCACTTGGACTGTCTAGGTTACCTAGAGGGCACTTGGACTTCTAGGTTAACGAACGGGCTCTTGGACTATGTAGGTTGCCTAGCGGGCACTTGGACTATCTAGGTTTGGTAACGGGCACTTGGACTATCTAGGTTACCTATCGGGAACTTGGACAATGTAAGTTACCTAGCGGGCACTTGGACTATCTAGGTTACCTAACGGCCACTTTGACTATTTAGGTTACATAGCGGGCATTTGGACTATGTAGGTTAACTAGCGAGCACTTGGACTCTAGGTTATCTAGCGGACACTTGGATTATCTAGGTTACCTAGCGGGCCCTTGGACTATCTAGGTTAACGAACGGGCACTTGGACTATCTAGGTTAACGAACGGGCACTTGGACTATGTAGGTAACCTAGCGGGCACTTGGACAGTCTAGGTTACCTAGCGGGCACTTGGACTATCTAGGTTAATGAACGGGCACTTGGACAATGTAGGTTACCTAGCGGGCACTTGGACTATGTAGGATCCCTATCGGATATTTGGACTACTTAGGTTACCTAGCGGGCACTTGGACTATCTAGGTCAACTAGTGGGCCCTTGTACTATGTAGGTTAACTAGTGAGCACTAGGACTATCTTGGTTAACTAGCGGACCTTGGACTATGTAGGTTAACTAGCGGGCACTTGGACAATCTAGGTTAACTAGAGGGCACTTGGACAATCTAGGTTAACTAGCGGACACTTGGATGATCAATGTTAACTAGCGGGGACTTGGACTATCTAGGTTAGCTAATGGGCACATGGACTAAGTACGTCCCCTAGTGGGCACTAGGACTATCTAGGTTACCTAGCGGGCACTTGTACTATCTAGGATACCTAGCTGGCACTTGGACTATGTAGGTCAACTAGCGGGCCCTTGGACTATCTAGGTTAGCTAACGGGCACTTAGATTATGTAGGTTAACTAGCGGGCACTTGGAAGATGTAGGTTAACTAGCGGGCCCTTGGACTATGAAGGTTTACTTGCAGGCCCTTCCACTATCTAGGTTCCCTAAAGGGCACTTGGACTATCTAGGTTACCGAAAAGGCACTTGGACTATCTAGGTTACCTAGCGGGCACTTGGACTATGTAGGCCAACTAGGGGGCCCTTGGACTATCTAGGTTACCTAGCGGGTACTTGAACTATCTAGGTTAACTAGAGGGCACGTGGACTATGAAGGTTTACTAGCGGACACTTGCACTATGTAGGTTACCTAGCAGGCACTTGGACTATCTAGGTTAACTAGCGGGCACTTGGACTATATAGGTTAACTAGTGTGCACTTGGACTATGTAGGTTCCTTAGCGGGCACTTGGACTATCTAGGTTGCCTAGCGGGCACTTGCACTATGTAGGTTAACTAGCGTGCCCTTGGACTATCTAGGTTACCTAGCAGGCACTTTGACTATCTAGGTTAACTAACGGGCACCTGGAGTATGTAGGTTGCCGAGCGGGCACTTGGATTATGTAGGTTCCCTATCGGGCACTTGGACTATGTAGGTTAACTAGCGCGCACTTGGACTGTCTAGGTTACCTAGCGGGCACTTGGATGATCTAGGTTAACGAACGGGCACTTGGACTATATAGGTTACCTAGCCGCCACTTGGACTATCTAGGTTAGCTAACAGGCACTTGGACTATCTAGATTCCCTAGCAGGCACTTGTACTATCTAGGTTACCTAGCTGGCACTTAGATTATGTAGGTTAAATAGTGGACACTTGGAATATGTAGGTTAACTAGCGGACACTTGCACTATGTAGGTTAACTAGCGGGCCCAAGGACTATGTAGGTTTACTAGCGGGCCCTTGGACTATCTAGGTTCCCTAAAGGGCACTTAGACTATCTAGGTTACCGAACGGGCACTTGGACTATCTAGGTTACCTAGCGGGCACTCGGACTATGTAGGCTAACTAGGGGGCCCTTGGACGATCCAGGTTACCTAGCGGGTACTTCAACTATCTAGTTTAACTAGCGGTCACTTGCACTATCTAGGTTACCTAGCGGGCACTTGGACTATGTAGGTTACCTAGCGGGCACTTGGACTATCCAGGTTCCCTAGTGGGCACTTGGACTATGTACGTTCCCTAGCGGGCACTTGGACTATCTACTTACCTAGCAGGCACTTGGACTATGTACGTTACCTAGCGGGCACTTGGACTATGTACGTTTCCTAGCGGGTACTTGGACTAGATAGGTTCCCTAGCGGGCACTTGGTCTATCTAGGTTAACTAGCGGGCACTGGGACTATTTGGGTAACTAGCGAGCACTTGGACTATCTAGGTTAACTAGCGGGCATTTGGAATATTAGGGCCCCTAGCGGGCATTTGGACTATATTGGTTACCTAGCGGGCACTTGGACTATGTAGGTTAACGAACGGGCACTTGGACTATATGGGTAACCTAGTGGTCACTTGAACTGTCTAGGTTACCTAGCGGGCACTTAGACTATGTAGGTTAACTAGCGGGCACTTGGACTATCTAGGTTAACTAGCGGGCCCTGGGACGATGTAGGTTAACTAGCGGGCCCTTGCAATATGTAGGCTAACTAGCGGGCCCATGGATTATGTAGGTTTACTAGCAGGCACTTTGACTATCTAGGTTAACTAGCGGGCACTTGGACTATGTAGTTTCCCTAGCGGGCATTTGGACTATTTAGGTTACCTAGCGGGCACTTGGAATATGTAGGTTACCTAGGGGGCACTTGGACTATCTAGGTTACCTAGCAGGCACTTTGACTATCTAGGTTAACTAACGGGCACTTGGACCATGTAGGTTGCCTAGCGGGCACTTGGACTGTCTTGGTTACCTAGTGGGCACTTGGATTATGTAGGTTTACTAGCAGGCACTTGGACTATCTAGGTTAACTAGCGGGCACTTGGACTATGTAGTTTCCCAGCGGGCATTTGGACTATTTAGGTTACCTAGCGGGCACTTGGACTATGTAGGTTACCTAGCGGGCACTTGGACTATCTAGGTTACCTAGCAGGCACTTTGACTATCTAGGTTAACTAACGGGCACTTGGACTATGTAGGTTGTCTAGCGGGCACTTGGATTATGTAGGTTCCCTATAGGGCACTTGGACTTTGTAGGTTAACTAGCGGGCACTTGGACTGTCTAGGTTACCTAGTGGGCACTTGGATTATCTCGGTTAACGAACGGGCACTTGGATTATCTACGTTAACGAACGGGCCCTTGGAATATGTAGGTTACCTAGCCACCACATGGACTATCTAGGTTAGCTAACAGGCACTTGGACTATCCAGGTTCCCTAGCGGGCACTTGTACTACCTAGGTTACCTAGCTGGCACTTTGACTATGTAGGTCAACTAGCGGGCCCTTGGACTATCTAGGTTAGCCAACGGGCACTTAGATTATGTAGGTTAACTAGCGGGAACTTGGAATATGTAGGTTAACTAGCGGGTCCATGGACTATGTAGGTTTACTAGCGGGCCCTTGGACTATCTAGGTTCCCTAAAGGGCACTTGGACTATCGAGGTTCCCTAAAGCGCACTTGGACTATATAGGTTACCTAGCGGGCACTTGGACTATGTAGGCTAACTAGGGGGCCCTTTGATGATCTAGGTTACCTAGCGGGTACTTGAACTATCTTGGTTACCTAGCGGGCACTTGGACTATGTACGTTCCCTAGCGGCCATTTGGACTATCTATGTTAACTAGCGGGCACTTGGAATATGTAGGTTAACTAGCGGACACTTGCACTATGTAGGTTACCTAGCAGGCACTTGGACTATCTAGGTTAACTAGCGGGCACTTGGACTATCTAGGATAACTAGCGTGCACTTGGACTATGTAGGTTCCTTAGCGGGCACTTGGACTATGTAGGTTGCCTAGCGGGCACTTGGACGATATAGGTTAACTAGCGTGCCCTTGGAATATCTAGGTTACGTAGCGGGCACTTGGTATATAGGTCAATTAGCGGGCACTTGGACTATGTAGGTTAACTAGAGGACACTTGGACTATCTAGGTTAACTAGTGGGCCCTTGGACTATGTAGGTTAACTAGCGGGCACTTGGGCAATCTAGGTTAACTAGCGGTCACTTGGAAGATCTAGGTTAACTAGCGGTCACTTGGACTATCAAAGTAAACAAGTGAGCCCTTGGACTATGTAGGTTAACTAGCGGGCCCTTGGACTATCTAGGTTACCTAGCGGGCACTTGGACTATATAGGTTACCTAGCGGGCACTTGGACTATGTAGGTTACCTAGTGGGCACTTGGACTATCTACGTTAACGAATGGGCACTTGAAATATGCAGGTAACCTAGCGGGCACTTGGACTGTCTAGGTTACCTAGCGGGCACTTGGACTTCTAGGTTAACGAACGGGCTCTTGGACTATGTAGTTTGCCTAGCGGGCACTTGGACTATCTAGGTTAGGTAACGGGCACTTGGACTATCTAGGTTACCTAGCGGCAAATTAGACAATGTAAGTTACCTAGCGGGCACTTGGACTATCTAGGTTACCTAACGGGCACTTTGACTATCTAGGTTACATAGCGGGCACTTGGACTATGTAGGTTAACTAGCGAGCACTTGGACTCTAGGTTATCTAGCGGACACTTGAACTATCTAGGTTACCTAGCGGGCCCTTGGACTATGTAGGTTTCCTAGCGGGCACTTGGACTATCTAGGTTAACAAACGGGCACTTGGACTATGTAGGTAACCTAGCGGGCACTTGGACAGTCTAGGTTACCTAGCGGGCACTTGGACTATCTAGGTTAACGAACGGGCACTTGGACAATGTAGGTTACCTAGCGGGCACTTGGACTATGTAGGATCCCTATCGGATATTTGGACTACTTAGGTTACCTAGCGGGCACTTGGACTATCTAGGTTAGCTAGCGGGCACTTGGATTATCTACGTCAACTAGTGGGCCCTTGTACTATGTAGGTTAACTAGCGAGCACTTGGACTATCTAGGTTAACTAGCGGACCTTGGACTATGTAGGTTAACTAGCGGGCCTTTGGACTATGTAGGTTAACTAGCGGGCATTTGGACGATCTAGGTTAACTAGAATGCACTTGGACTGTCTAGGTTAACTAGCAGGCACTTGGATGATCAATGTTAACTAGCGGGCACTTGGACTATCTAGGTTAGCTAATGGGCACATGGACTAAGTACGTCCCCTAGTGGGCACTTGGACTATCTAGGTTAACTAACGGGCACTTGGACTATGTAGGTTCCCTAGCGGGCACTTGGATTATGTAGGTTCCGTATCGGGCACTTGGACTATGTAGGTTAACTAGCGGGCATTTGGACCATGTGGGTTACCTAGCGGGCACTTGGACTATGTAGGTTCCCTATCGGGCACTTGGAGAATGTAGGTTAACTAGGGGGCACTAGGACAATGTAGGTTACCTAGCGGGCCCTTGGACGATCTAGGTTACCTAGGGGGAACCTGGACTATGTAGGTTAACTAGGGGGCACTTGGACTATCTAGGTTACCTAGCAGGCACTTGGACTATGTACGTTCCCTAGCAGGCCCTTGGACTATTTACGTTACCTAGCGGGCACTTAGACTATGTACGTTACTTAGCGGGCACTTGGACTATGTACGTTTCCTAGTGGGTACTTGGACTAGATAGCTTCCCTAGCGGGCACTTGGTCTATCTAGGTTAACTAGCGGGCACTTGGACTATCTAGGTTAACTAGCGGACATTTGGACAATTAGGGCCCCTAGCGGGCATTTGGACTATATTGGTTACCTAGCGGGCACTTGGACTATGTAGGTTAACGAAAGGGCACTTGGACTATGTAGGTAACCTAGTGGTCACTTGAAATGTCTAGGTTACCTCGCGGGCACTTGGACTATGTAGGTTAACTAGCGGGCACTTGGACTATCTAGGTTAACTAGCAGGCCCTTGGACGATGTAGGTTAACTAGCGGGCCCTTGGACTATGTAGGTTAACTAGCGGGCCCTTGGACTATGTAGATTAACTAGCGTCACTTGGACTATCTACATTAACTAGCGGGCCCTTGGACTATGTAGATTCCCTAGCGGGCACTTGGACTATGTATGTTCCCTAGAGGGCACTTCGACTCTTTATGTTCCCTACGGATACTTGAACTATGTAAGTTAACTACCGGGCACTTGGACTATGTAGGTTAACTAGCGGGCCCTTGGACTATCTAGGTTACCTAGCGGGCACTTGGACTATCTAGGTTAACTACCGGGCACTTGCATTATCTAGGTTACCGAACGGGCATTTGGACTATGTAGGTAACCTAGCAGGCACTTGGAGAGTCTAGGTTACCTAGCAGGCACTTGGACTTCTAGGTTAAAGAACGGGCAGTTGGACTATGTATGTTGCATAGCGGGCAATTGGACTATCTAGGTTAGGTAACGGGCACAAGAACTATCTAGGTTACCTAGCTGGCACTTGAACTATCTACGTTATAGTGGGTTCTTGGTGTATGTAGGTTACCTAGGTGGCTGTTGGACTATCTACGTTACCAAGCAGGCACTGGGACTATCTAGGTTAACTAACGGGCATTTGGACTATGTAGGTTCCCTAGCGGGCCCTTGGACTATGTAGGTTCCCTAGCGAGCACTTGGACTATGTGGGTTCCCTAGCGGGCATTTGGACTATCTAGGTTAACTAACAGGCACTTGGACTTTCTAGGTTCCCTAGCGGGCACTTGGATTATGTAGGTTCCCTATCGGGCACTTGGACTATGTAGGGTAACTAGCGGGCATAGGACTATGTAGGTTAACTAGCGGGCACTTGGACTATGTAGGTTACATAGCGGGCACTTGGACAATATATAAGTTCCCTATCGGGCATTTGGACTATGTAGGTTACCTAGCGGGGCATTGGACTATCTAGGTTACCTAGGGGGAACCTGGACTATGTAGGTTAACTAGTGGCCACATGGACTATCTAGGTTACCTAGCAGGCACTTGGACTATGTAGGATAACTAGCGGGCACTTGGACTATCTAGGTTACCTAGTGGGCACTTGGACTATGTACGTTCCCTAGCGGGCACTTGGACTATCTACGTTACCTAGCGAGCACTTGGACTATGTACGTTACCTAGCGGGCACTTGGACTATGTACGTTTCCTAGCGGGTACTTGGACGAGATAGGTTCCCTAGCGGGCAATTGGTCTATCTAGGTTAACTAGCGGGCACTTGGACTATCTAGGTTAACTAGCAAGCACTTGGACTATCTAGGATAACTAGCGGACACTTAGACTATTAGGGTCCCTAGCGGGCATTTGGACTATATAGGTTACCTAGCGGGCACTTGGACTATGTAGGTTACCTAGCGGGCACTTGGACTATCTAGGTTACCTAGCAGGCACTTTGACTATCTAGGTTAACTAACGGGCACTTGGACTATGTAGGTTGCCTGGCAGGCACTAGGATTATGTAGGTTCCCTTATCGGGCACTTGGACTATGTAGGTTAACTAGCGGGCACTTCGACTGTCTAGGTTAGCTAGTGGGCATTTGCATTATCTAGGTTAACGAACGGGCACTTGGATTATCTAGGTTAACGAACGGGCACTTGGACTATGTAGGTTACCTACCCGCCACTTGGACTATCTAGGTTAGCTAACAGGCACTTGGACTATCTAGGTTCCCTAGTGGGCACTTGTACTATCTAGGTTACCTAGCTGGCACTTTGACTATATAGGTCAACTAGCGGGCCTTTGGACTATCTAGGTTAGCCAACGGGCACTTAGATTATGTAGGTTAACTAGCGGGAACTTGGAATATGTAGGTTAAGTAGCGGACACTTGCTCTATGAAGGTTAACTAGCGGGCCCATGGACTATGTAGGTTTACTATCGGGCCCTTGCACTATCTAGGTTCCCTAAAGGGCACTTGGACTATCTAGGTTACCGAAAGGGCACTTGGACTATGTAGGTTACCTAGCGGGCACTTGGACTATGTAGGCTAACTAGGGGGCCCTTTGACGATCTAGGTTACCGAGCGGGTACTTGAACTATCTAGGTTTCCTAGCGGGTACTTGGACTATGTAGGTTCCCTAGCGGGCACTTGGACTATCTATGTTAACTAACGGGCTCTTGGACTATGTAGGTTAACTAGCGGACACTTGCACTATGTAGGTTACCTAGTAGGCACTTGGACTATCTAGGTTAACTAGCGGGCACATGGACTATGTAGGTCAACTAGCGGGCCCTTGGACTATCTAGGTTAGCCAACGGGCACTTAGATTATGTAGGTTAACTACCGGGAACTTGGAATATGTAGGTAAAGTAGCGGACACTTGCACTATGAAGGTTAACTAGCGGGCCCATGGACTATGTAGGTTTACTAGCGGGCCCTTGGACTATCAAGGTTCCCTAAAGGGCACTTGAACTATCTAGGTTACCGAGCGGGAACTTGGACAATCTAGGTTACCTAGCGGGCACTTGGACTATGTAGGCTACCTAGAGGGCACTTGGACTATCTAGGTTAACAAGTGGGCCCTTGGACTATGTAGGTTAACTAGAAGGCACTTGGACAATCTAGGTTACCTAGCGGGCACTTGGACTATATAGGTTACCTAGCGGGCACTTGGACTATGTAGGTTACCTGGTGGGCACTTGGACTATCTAAGTTAACGAACGGGCACTTGGAATATGCAGGTAACCTAGCGGGCACTTGGACTGTCTAGGTTAACGAACGGGCACTTGGACTATGTAGGTTGCTTAGCGGGCACTTGGACTATCTAGGTAAAGTAATGGGCACTTTGAGTATCTAGGTTACCTAGCGGGAACTTGGACAATGTAAGTTACCTAGCGGGCACTTGGACTATCTAGGTTACCTAACGGGCACTTTGACTATCTAGGTTACATAGCGGGCACTTGGACTATCTAGGTTACCTAGCGGGCACTTGGACTATCTAGGTTACCTAGCGGGCCCTTGGACTATGTAGGTTTCCTAGCGGGCATTTGGACTATCTAGGTTTACGAACTGACACTTGGACTATGTAGGTAACCTTGCGGGCACTTGGACAGTCTAGGTTACCTAGCGGGCACTTGGACTATCTAGGTTAACGATTGTCACTTGGACTATGTAGGTTACCTAGCAGGCACTTGGACTATGTAGGATCCCTATCGGACATTTGGACTACTTAGGTTACCTAGCGGGCACTTGGACTATCTAGGTAAACTAGCGGGCACTTGGACGATCTAGGTTAACTAGAGGGCACTTGGACTATCTAGGTTAACTAGCGTGCACTTGGACTATCTAGATTAACTAGCGGGCACTTGGATGATCAATGTTAACTAGCGGGCACTTGGACTATCTAGGTTAGCTAACGGGCACTTGGACTATGTAGGTTACCTAGCGGGCGCTTGGACTATGTAGGATCCCTATCGGACATTTGGACTACTTAGGTTACCTCGTGGGCACTTGGACTATCTAGGTTAACTAGCGGGCACTTGGACTATGTAGGTCAACTAGCGGGCCTTTGGACTATCTAGGTTAGCTAACTGGCACTTGGACTATTTAGGTTAACTAGCGGACACTTGCACGATCTAGGTTAACTAGCGGACAATTGGACGATATAGGTTAACTAGTGGGCACTTGGATTATCTAGGTTACCTAGCGGGCACTTGGACTATGTAGGTTCCCTAGCGGGCATTTGGACTATATAGATATCCTAGCGGGCACTTAGACTTTGTAGGTTACCTAGCGGGCCCTTGGACTATGTATGTTAACTAGCGGACCCTTGGACTATGTAGGTTACCTAGCGGGCACTTGGACGATCAGGTTAACTAGCGGGTACTTGGACTATGTAGGTTAACTAGCCGGCCCTTGGACTATGTAGATTAACTAGCGGCACTTGGACAATCTACGTTAACTAGCGGTCCCTTGGACTATGTAGAATCCCTATCGGGCATTTGGAATATATAGATAACCTAGCGGGCACTTAGACTTTGTAGGTTACCTAGCGGGCACTTGGACTATCTAGGTTACCTAGCTGGCACATGAACTATCTACGTTACCTAGTGGGTTCTTGGAGTATGTAGGTTACCTAGCGGGCTGTTGGACTATCTAGGTTACCAAGAGGGCACTTGGACTATCTAGGTTAACTAACGGGCACTGGGACTATGTCGGATCCCTAGAGGGCACTTGGACTATGTAAATTCCCTAGGGGGCACTTGGACGATGTGGGTTTCCTGGCGGGCATTTAGACTATCTAGGTTACCTAACGGGCACTTGGACTATGTAGGTTCCCTAGCGGGCACTTGGATTATGTAGGTTCCCTCGGGTGCACTTGGACTATGTAGGTTAACTAGAGGGCATTTGGACTATAAATTGCCTAGCGGGCACTTGGATTATGTAGGTTCCCTATCGGGCACTTGGACTATGTAGGTTAACTAGCGGGCACTTGGACTGTCTAGGTTACCTAGCGGGCACTTGAATTCTCTAGGTTAACGAACGGGCACTTGGAATATGTAGGTTACCTAGCCGCCACTTGGACTATCTAGGTTAGCTAACAGGCACTTGGACTATCTAGGTTCCTTAGCGGGCACTTGTACTATGTAGGGTAATTAGCGGACACTTGGACGATCTAGGTTAACTAGCGGGTACTTGGACTATGTAGGTTAACTAGCGGGCCCTTGAACTATGTAAATTAACTAGCGGCACTTGGACAATCTACATTAACTAGCGGGCCCTTGGCCTATGCAGATTCCTTAGCGGGCACTTGGACTATGTAGGTTCCCTAGCGGGCACTTGGACTCTGTATGTTCCCTAGCGGGCACTTGGACTGTGTATGTTCCCTACGGACACTTGAACTATGTAAGTTAACTACCGGGCACTTTGACTATGTAGGTTAACTAGCGGGCCCTTGCACTATCTAGGTTACCGAACGGGCATTTGGACTATGTAGGTAACCTAGCGGGCACTTGGAGAGTCTAGGTTACCTAGCGGGCACTTTGACTTCTAGGTTAACGAACGGGAACTTGGACTATGTATGTTGCATAGCGGGCAATTGGACTATCTAGGTTAGGTAACGGGCACTTGGACTATCTAGGTTTCTTAGCGGGCACTTGGAAGATCTAGGTTAACTAGAGGGCACTTGGACTCTCTAGGTTAACTAGCGTGCACTTGGACTATCTAGGTTTCTTAGCGGGTACTTGGACTATGTAGGTTAACTAGCGGGCCCTTGAACTATGTAGATTAACTAGCGGCACTTGGACTATCTACGTTAACTAGCGGGCCCTTGGACTATCTAGATTAACTACCGGGCACTTACTATGTAGGCTAACTATGGGGCCCTTGGATGATCTAGGTTACCTAGCGGGTACTTGAACTATCTAGGTTAACTAGCGGGCACTTGCAGTATCTAGGTTACCTAGCGGGCACTTGGAATATGTAGGTTAACTAGCGGACACTTGCACTATGTAGGTTACCTAGCAGGCACTTGGACTGTCTAGGTTAACTAGCGTGCACTTGGACTATGTAGGTTCCTTAGCGAGCACTTGGACTATCTAGGTTGCCTAGCGGGCACTTGGAAGATATAGGTTAACTAGCGTGCCCTTGGAATATGTAGGTTACGAAACGGGCACTTGGTATATAGGTTAACTAGCGGGCACTTGGACTATGTAGATTAACTAGAGGACACTTGGACTATCTAGGTTAACTAGTGGGCCCTTGGACTATGTAGTTTAACTAGCGGGCACTTGGACAATCTAGGTTAACTAGTGGGCACTTGGACGATCTAGGTTAACTAGCGGGCACTTGAACTATCAAAGTGAACAAGTGAGCCCTTGGACTATGTAGGTAAACTAGCGGGCCCTTGGACTATCTGGGTTACCTAGCGGGCACTTGGGCTATATAGGTTACCTAGCGGGCACTTGGACTCTGTAGGTTACCTAGTGGGCACTTGGACTATCTAAGGTTAACCAACGGGCACTTGGAATATGCAGGTAACCTAGCGGGCACGTGGACTGTCTAGGTTACCTAGCGGGCACTTGGACTTCTAGGTTAACGAACGGGCTCTTGGGCTATGTAGGTTGCCTAGCGGGCACATGGACTATCTAGGTTAGGTAACGGGCACTTGGACTATCTAGGTTAACGAACGGGCACTTGGACTATGTAGGTAACCTAGCACGCACTTGGACAGTCTAGGTTACCTAGAGGGCACATGGATTATCTAGGTTAACTAACGGGCATTTGGACGATCTTGGTTACCTAGCGGGCACTTGGACTATGTAGGATCCCTATCGGACATTTGGACTACTTAGGTTACCTAGCGGGCACTTGGACTATCTAGGTTAACTAGCGGGCACTTGGACTATCTAGGTCAACTAGTGGGCCCTTGTACTATGTAGGTTAACTAGCAAGCACTTGGACTATCTAGGTTAATTAGCGGACCTTGGACTATGTAGGTTAACTAGCGGGCACTTGGACTATGTAGGATCCCTATCGGACATTTGGACTACTTAGGTTACCTAGCGGGCACTTGGACTATCTAGGTTAACTAGCGGGCACTTGGACTATCTAGGTCAACTAGTGGGCCCTTGTACTATGTAGGTTAACTAGCAAGCACTTGGACTATCTAGGTTAATTAGCGGACCTTGGACTATGTAGGTTAACTAGCGGGCCCTTGGACTATGTAGGTTAACTAGCGGGCACTTGGACGATTTAGGTTAACTAGAGGGCACTTGGGCTATCTAGGTTAACTAGCGGGCACTTGGATGATCATTGTTAACTAGCGGGCACTTGGACTATCTAGATTAGCTAACGGGCTCATGGACTAAGTACATCCCCTAGTGGGCACTTGGACTATCTAGGTTAAGTAACGGGCACTAGGACTATCTAGGTTAACTAGCGGGCACTTGGACTACCTAGGTTACCTAGGTGGCACTTGGACTATGAAGGTTCCCTAGCGGGCACTTGGACTATGTAGGTCAACTAGCGGGCCCTTGGACTATCTAGGTTAGCTAACTGGCACGTGGACTATGTAGGTTAACTAGCGGACACTTGTACGATCTAGGTTAACTAGCGGGCTCTTGCACTATGTAGGTTAACTAGCGGGCCCATTGACTATGTAGGTTAACTAGCGGGCACTTGGACGATCTAGGTTAACTAGCGGGCACCTGGACGATATAGGTTAACTAGCGGGCACTTGGATTATCTAGGTTAGCTAGCGGGCTCTTGCACTATGTAGGTTAACTAGCGGGCCCATTGACTATGTAGGTTAACTAGCGGGCACTTGGACGATCTAGGTTACCTAGGGGGAACTTTGACTATGTAGGTTAACTACTGGGCACTTGGACTATCTAGGTTACCTAGCAGACACTTGGACTATGTAGGTTAAATAGCGGGCACTTGTACTATCTAGGTTACCTAGCGGGCACTGGGACTATGTACGTTCCCTAGCAGGCACTTGGACTATCTACCTTACCTAGCGGGCACTTGGACTATGTACGTTAACTAGCGGGCACTTGGACTATGTACGTTTCCTAGCGGGTACTTGGACTATCTATGTTAACCAGCGAGCACTTGGACTATGTAGGTTCCCTATCGGGCACTTGGACTAGGTAGGTTCCCTAGCGGGCACTTGGTCTATCTAGGTTAACTAGCGAGCACTTGGACTATCTAGGTTAACTAGTGAGCACTTGGACTATCTAGGATAATTAGCGGGCACTTGGACTATATAGGTAACCAAGTGGTCACTTGAACTGTTTAGGTTACCTAGCGGGCACTTGGATTATGTAGGTTAACTAGCGGGCACTTGGACTATCTAGGTTAACTAGCGGGCCCTTGGACGATGTAGGTTAAATAGCGGGCCCTTGGACGATCTAGGGTAACTAGCGGGTATTTGGATTATGTAGGTTACCTAGCGGGCCCTTGGATTATGTAGATTAACTAGCGGCACTTGGACTATCTACGTTAACTAGCGGGCCCTTGGACTATAAAGATTCCCTAGTGGGCCCCTGGATTATATATGTTCCAGAGCGGGCACTTGGACTATGTAGGTTCCCTAGCGGGCACTTGGACTATATAGGTTAACTAGCGGGCCCTTAGACTAGACAGATTAACTAGCAGCACTTGGACTATCTATGTTAACTAGCGGCCTTTGGACTATGTAGATTCCCTAGAGGGCACTTGGACTATGTAAGTTCCCTACGTACACTTGAACTATGTAAGTTAACTACCGGGCACTTGGACTATGTATATTAACTAGCGGGCCCTTGGACTACTTGGGTTAACTAGCGGACACTGCACTATGTAGGTTACCTAGCGGGCACTTGGACTATCTAGGTTACCTAAGAGGCACTTGGATTATGTAGGTTCCCTAGCGGGCACTTGGATTATATAGGTTCCCTATCGGGCACTTGGACTATGTAGGTTAACTAGCGGGCATTTGGACTATGTAGGTTACCTAGCGGGCACTTGGACTATGTAGGTTCCCTATCGGGCACTTGGAGGATGTAGGTTAACTAGGGGGCACTAGGACAATGTAGGTTACCTAGCGGGCCTTGGGACTATCTAGGTTACCTAGGGGGAACCTGGACTACGTAGGTTAACTAGTGGGCACTTGGACTATCTAGGTTACCTAGCAGGCACTTGGACTATGTAGGTTAACTAGCGGGCACTTGGACTATCTAGGTTACCTTGCGGGCACTTGGACTATGTACGTTCCCTAGCGGGCACTTGGACTATCTACGTTACCTAGCGGGCACTTGGACTATGTACGTTACCTAGCGGGCACTTGGACTATGTACGTTTCCTAACGGGTACTTGGACTCGATAGGTTCCCTAGCAGGCACTTGGTCTATCTAGGTTAACTAGCGGGCACTTGGACTATCTAGGTTAACTAGCGAGCACTTGGACTATCTAGGTTAACTAGCGGGCATTTGGACAATTAAGGCCCCTAGCGGGCATTTGGACTATATTGGTTACCTAGCGGGCACTTGGACTATGTAGGTTAACGAACGGGCACTTGGACTATGTAGGTAACCTAGTGGTCACTTGAACTGTCTAGGTTACTTAGCGGGCACTTGGACTATCTAGGTTAACTAGCGGGCCCTAGGACGATGTAGGTTAACTAGCGGGCCCTTGCACTATGTAGGTTAACTAACGGGCCCATGGATTATGTAGGTTTACTAGCACGCACTTGGAATATCTAGGTTAACTAGCGGGAACTTGGACTATGTAGGTTAACTAGTGGGCACTTGGACTATCTAGGTTAACGAACGGGCACTTGGAATATGCAGGTAACCTAGCGGGCACTTGGACTGTATAGGTTACCTATCGGTCACTTGGACTTCTAGGTTAATGAACGGGCTCTTGGGCTATGTAGGTTGCCTAGCGGGCACTTGGACTATCTAGGTGAGGTAACGGTCACTTGGACTATCTATGTTACTTAGCAGGAACTTGGACAATGTAAGTTACCTAGCGGGCACATGGACTATCTAGGTTACCTAACGGGCACTTTGACTATCTAGGTTACAAAGCGGGCACTTGGACTATGTAGGTTAATTAGCGAGCACTTGGATTCTAGGTTTCCTAGCGGGAACTTGGACTATGTAGGATCCCTATCGTACATTTGGACTACTTAGGCTACCTAGCGGGCACTTGTACCATCTAGGTTAACTAGCGGGCACTTGGACTATCTAGGTCAACTAGTGGGCCCTTGTAATATGTAGGGTAACTAGCGAGCACTTGGACTATCTAGGTTAACTAGCGGACCTTGGACTATGTCGGTTAACTAGCGGGCCCTTGGACTATGTAGGTTAACTAGCGGGCACTTGGACGATCTAGGTTAACTAGAGGGCCCTTGGACTATGTAGATTAACTAGCGGCACTTGGACAATCTACGTTAACTAGCGGGTCCTTGGACTATCTAGATTAACTACCGGGCACTTGGACTATGTGGGCTAACTACGGGGCCCTTGGACGATCTAGGTTACCTAGCGGGTACTTGAACTATCTAGGTTAACTAGCGGGCACTTGCAGTAACTAGGTTACCTAGCGGGCACTTGGAATATGTAGGTTAACTAGCGGACACTTGCACTATGTAGGTTACCTAGCAGGCACTTGGACTGTTTATGTTAACCAGCGGGCACATGGACTATATAGGTTAACTAGCGTGCACTTGGACTATGTAGGTTCCTTAGCGGGCACTTGGACTATCTAGGTTGCCTAGCGGGCACTTGGACGATATAGGTTAACTAGCGTGCCCTTGGAATATATAGGTTACGTAACAGGCACTTGGTATATAGGTTAACTAGCGGGCACTTGGACTATGTATGTTAACTAGAGGACACTTGGACTATCTAGGTTAACTAGTGGGCCCTTGGTTTATGTAGATTAACTAGCGGCACTTGGACTATTTACATTAACTTGCGGTCCCTTGGACTATGTAGATTCCCTAGCGGGCACTTGGACTATATATGTTCCAGAGCGGGCACTTGGACTATCTAGGTTCCCTAGCAGACATTTGAACTATGTAAGTTAACTACCGGGCACTTTGACTATGTAGGTTAACTAGCGGGCCCTTGAACTATCTAGGTTACCTAGCGGGCACTTGGACTATGTAGGTTAACTACCGGGCACTTGCACTATCTAGATTACTGAACGGGCATTTGGACTATGTAGGTAACCTAGCAGGCACTTGGAGAGTCTAGGTAACCTAGCGGGCACTTGGACTTCTATGTTATCGAACGGGCACTTGGACTACGTATGTTGTATAGCGGGCAATTGGACTATCTAGGTTAGGTAACGGGCACTTGGACGATCTAGGTTTCTTAGCGGGCACTTGGAAGATCTAGGTTAACTAGAGAGCACTTGGACTATCTAGGTTAACTACCGTGCACATGGACTATTTATGTTTCTTAGCGGGTACTTGGACTATGTAGGTTAACTAGCGGGCCCTCGGACTATGTAGATTAACTAGCGGCACTTGGACTATCTACGTTAACTAGCGGGCCCTTGGACTATCTAGATTAACTACCGGGCACTTGGACTATGTAGGCTAACTAGGGGGCCCTTGGACGATCTAGGTTACCTAGCGGGTACTTGAACTATCTAGGTTAGCTAGCGGGCACTTGCAGTATCCAGGTTACCTAGCGGGCACTTGGAATATGTAGGTTAACTAGCGGACACTTGCACTATGTAGGTTACCTAGCCGGCACTTGGACTATCTAGGTTAACCAGCGGACACTTGGACTATCTAGGTTAACTAGCGTGCACTTGGACTTTGTAGGTTCCTTAGCGGGCACTTGGACTATCTAGGTTGCCTAGCGGGCACTTGGACGATATAGGTTAACTAGCGTGCCCTTGGAATATCTAGGTTAGGTAACGGGCACTTGGTATATAGGTTAACTATCGGGCACTTGGACTATGAAGGTTAACTAGAGGACACTTAGACTATCTAGGTTAACTAGTGGGCCCTTGGACTATGTAGGTTAACTACCGGGCACTTGGACAATCTAGGTTACTAGCGGGCACTTGGACGATCTAGGTTAACTAGCAGGCACTTTAACTATCAAAGTGAACAAGTGAGCCCTTGGACTATGTAGGTTAACTAGCGGGCCCTTGGACTATCAGGGTTACCTAGTGGGCACTTGGGCTATATAGGTTACCTAGCGGGCACTTGGACTATGTAGGTTACCTAGGGGGAATTAGACTATCTAGGTTAACGAACGGGCACTTGGAATATGCAGGCAACCTAGCGGGCACGTGGAATGTCTAGGTTACATAGCGGGCACTTGGATTTCTAGGTTAACGAACGGGCTCTTGGACTGTGTAGGTTGCCTAGCGGGCACTTGGACTATCTAGGTTAGGTAACGGGCTCTTGGACATTCTAGGTTACCTAACGGGCACTTTGACTATCTAGGTTACATAGCGGGCACTTGGACTATGTAGGTTAACTAGCGAGCACTTGGACTCTAGGTTACCTAGCGGGCACTTGAACTCTCTAAGTTACCTAGCGGGCCCTTGGTCTATGTAGGTTTCCTAGCGGGCACTTCGACTATCTAGGTTAACGAACGGGCACTTAGAATATGAAGGTAACCTAGCGGGCACTTGGACAATGTAGGATCCCTCTCGGACATTTGGACTACTTAGGTTACATAGCGGGCACTTGGACTATCTAGGTTAACTAGCGGGCACTTGGACTATCTAGGTCAACTAGGGGGCCCTGTACTATGTAGGTTAACTAGCGAGCACTTGGACTATCTAGGTTAACTAGCGCACCTTGGACTATGTAGGTTAACTAGCGGGCCCTTGGACTATGTAGGTTACCTAGCGGGCACATGGACGATCTAGGTTAACTAGAGGGCACTTGGACTATCTAGGTTAACTAGCGGGAACTTGGATGATCATTGTTAACTAGCGGGAACTTAGACTATTTAGGTTAGCTAACGGGCACATGGACTAAGTACGTCCCCTAGTGGGCACTTGGACTATCTAGGTTAACTAACGGGCACTAGGACTATCTAGGTTAACTAGCAGGCACTTGGACTATGTAGGTCAACTAGCGGGCCCTTGGACTATCTAGTTTAACAAGCGGGCACTTGGACGATATAGGTTAACTAGCGGGCACTTGGATTTTCTAGGTTAGCTAGCGGGCTCTTGTACTATGTAGGTTAACTAGCGGGCCCATTGACTATGTAGGTTAACTAGCGGGCACTTGGACGATCTAGGTTACCTAGGGGGAACTTTGACTATGTAGGTTAACTACTGGGCACTTGGACTATATAGGTTACCTAGCAGGCACATGGACTATGTAGGTTAAATAGCGGGCACTTGGACTATCTAGGTTACCTAGCGGGCACTTGGACTATGTACGTTCCCTAGCGGGCTCTTGGACTATCTACATTACCTAGCGTGCTTTGGACTATGTACGTTAACTAGCGGGCACTTGGACTATGTACGTTTCCTAGCGGGTACTTGGACTATCTATGTTAACTAGCGGGCACTTGGACTATGTAGGTTCCCTATCGGGGACTTGGACTAGGTAGGTTACCTAGCGGGCACTTGGACTATGTAGGTTAACGAAAGGGCACTTGGACTATGTAGGTAACCTAGTGGTCACTTAAAATGTCTAGGTTACCTCGCGGGCACTTGGACTATGTAGGTTAACTAGCGGGCACTTGGACTATCTAGATTACCTAGCGGGCACTTGGATTATGTAGGTTAACTAGCGGGCACTTGGACTATCTAGGTTAACTAGCGGGCCCTTGGACGATGTATGTTAAATAGCGGGCCCTTGGACGATCTAGGTTAACTAGCGGGTACTTGGACTATGTAGGTTATCTAGCGGGCCCTTGGATTATGTAGATTACCTAGCGGCACTTGGACTATCTACGTTAACTAGCGGGCCCTTGGACTATGTAGATTCTCTAGCGGGTACTTGGACTATGTATGTTCCAGAGCGGTCAGTTGGACTATGTAGGTTCCCTAGCAGGCACTTGGACTATGCAGGTTCCCTAGCGGGCACTTGGACTATGTAGGTTAACTAGCGGACACTTGGACAATCTAGGTTAACTAGCGGGTACTTGGACTATGTAGGTTAACTAGCGGGCCCTTGGACTATGTAGATTCCCTAGCGGCACTTGTACTACGTAGGATCCCTAGCGGGCACTTGGACTATGTAGGTTCCCTAACGGGCACTTGGACTATGAATATTCCATACGGACACTTGAACTATGTAAGTTAACTACCGGGCACTTGGACTATGTATGTTAACAAGCGGGCCCTTGGACTACTTAGGTTAACTAGCGGACACTTGCACTATGTAGGTTACCTAGCGGGCACTTGAACTATCTAGGTTACCTAACGGGCACTTGGACTATGTAGGGTCCCTAGCGGGCACTTGGATTATATAGGTTCCCTATCGGGCACTTGGACTATGTAGGTTAACTAGCGGGCATTTGGACTATGTAGGTTCCCTATAGGGCACTTGGAGAATGTAGGTTAACTCGGGGGCGCTAGGACAATATAGGTTACCTAGCGGGCCTTAGGACTATCTAGGTTACCTAGGGGGAACCTGGACTACGTAGGTTAACTAGTGGGCACTTGGACTATCTAGGTTACCTAGCAGGCAATTGGACTATGTAGGTTAACCAGCGGTCACTTGGACTATCTAGGTTACCTAGCGGACACTTGGACTATGTACTTTCCCTAGCGGGGACTTGGACTATCTAAGTTACCTAGCGGGCACTTGGTCTATCTAGGTTAACTAGCGGGCACATGGACTATCTAGGTTAACTAGCGAGCTCTTGGATTATCTAGGTTAACTAGCGGGCATTTGGACTATTAGGGCCCCTAGCGGGTTTGGACTATATTGGTTACCTAGCGGGCACTTGGACTTTGCAGGTTAACGAACGGGCACTTGGACTATGTAGGTAACCTAGTGGTCACTTGAACTGTCTAGGTTACCTAGCGGGCACTTGGACTATGTAGGTTAACTAGCGGGCACTTGGACTATCTAGGTTAACTAGCGGGCCCTTGGACGATGTAGGTTAACTAGCGGGCCCTTGCACTATGTGGATTAACTAGCGGGCCCATGGATTATGTAGGTTTACGACCACGCATTTGGATTATCTAGGTTAACTAGCGGGCACTTGGACTATGTAGTTTCCCTAGCGGGCATTTGGACTATTTAGGTTACCTAGCAGGCACTTGGACTATCTAGGTTACCTAGCAGGCACTTTGACTATCTAGGTTAACTAACGGGCACTTGGACTATATAGGTTGCCTAGCGGGCACTTGGATTATGTACGTTCCCTATCGGGCACTTGGACTATGTAGGTTAACTAGTGGGCACTTGGACTGTCTAGGTTACCTAGTGGGCACTTGGATTATCTAGGTTAACGAACGGGCACTTGGACTATATAGGTTACCTAGCCGCCACTTGGACTATCTAGGTTAGCTAACAGGCACTTGGACTATCTGGGTTACCTAGCTTGCACTTGGACTATGTAGGTCAACTAGCGGGCCCTTGGACTATCTAGGTTAGCTAACGGGCACATAGATTATGTAGGTTAACTAGTGAGCACTTGGAATATGTACGTTAAGTAGCGGACACTTGCACTATGAAAATTAACTAGCGGGCCCATGGACTATGTAGGTTTACTAGCGGGCCCTTGGACTATCTAGATTCCCTAAAGGGCACTTGGACTATCTAGGTTACCTAACGGGCACTTGGACTATCTAGGTCACCTAGCAGGCACTTGGACTATGTAGTCTAACTAGGGGGCCCTTGGACGATCTAGGTTACCTAGCGGGTACTTGAACTATCTAGGTTAACTAGCGGGCACTTGCTGTATCTAGGTTACCTAGCGGGCACTTGGACTATCTACGTTAACGAACGGGCACTTGGAATATGCAGGTAACCTAGCGGACACTTGGACTGTCTAGGTTACCTAACAGGCACTTGGACTTCTAGGTTAACGAACGGGCTCTTGGGCTATGTAGGTTGCCTAGCGGGCACTTTACCTATCTAGGTTAGGTAACGGGCATTTGGACTATCTAGGTTACCTAGCGGGAACTTGGACTATCCAGGTTACCTAACGGGCACTTTGACTATCTAGGTTACATAGTGGGCACTTAGACTATGTAGGTTAACTAGCGAGCACTTGGATTCTAGGTTTCCTAGCGGGCACTTGGACTATGTAGGATCCCTATCGGACATTTGGACTACTTAGGTTACCTAGCGGGCACTTGTACCATCTAGGTTAACTAGCGGGCACTTGGAATATCTAGGCCAACTAGTGGGCCCTTGTACTATGTAGGGTAACTAGCGAGCACTTGGACTATCTAGGTTAACTAGCGGACCTTGGACTATGTAGGTTAACTAGCGGCCCCTTGGACTATGTAGGTTAACTAGCGGGCACTTGGACGATCTAGGTTAACTAGCGGGCACATGGACGATATAGGTTAACTAGCGGGCACTTGGATTTTCTAGGTTGGCTAGCGGGCTCTTGCACTATGTAGGTTAACTAGCGGGCCCATTGACTATGTAGGTTAACTAGCGAGCGCTTGGACGATATAGGTTACCTAGGGGGAACTTTGACTATGTAGGTTAACTAGTGGACACTTGGACTATCTAGGTTACCTAGCAGGCACTTGGACTATGTAGGTAAAAAGCGGGCACTTGGACTATCTAGGTTACCTAGCGGGCACTTGGACTATGTATGTTCCCTAGCGGGCACTTGGATTATCTACGTTACCTAGCGGGCACTTGGACTATGTACGTTAACTAGCGGGCACTTGGACTATGTACGTTTCCTAGCGGGTACTTGGAGTATCTATGTTAACTAGCGGGCACTTGGACTATGTAGGTTCCCTATCGGGCACTTGGACTAGGCAGGTTCCCTAGCGGGCACTTGGTCTATCTAGGTTAACTAGCGGGCATTTGGACTATCAAGGTTAACTAGTGAGAATTTGGACTATCTAGGATAACTAGCGGGCACTTGGACTATGAAGGTAAATTAGTGGTCACTTGAACTGTCTAGGTTACCTAGCGGGCACTTGGATTATGTAGGTTAACTAGCGGGCACTTGGACTATCTAGGTTAACTAGCGGGCCCTTGGACGATGTAGGTTACCTAGCGGGCCCTTGAACGATCTAGGTTAACTAGCGGGTACTTGGCCTATGTAGATTAACTAGCGGGCCCTTGGATTATGTAGATTAACTAGCGGCACTTGGACTATCTACGTTAACTAGCGGTCCCTTGGACTCTGTAGATTCCCTAGCGGGCACTTGGACTATGTGTGTTCCAGAGCGGGCACTTGGATTATGTAGGTTCCCTAGCAGGCACTTGGAGTATGTAGGCTCCCTATCGGGCACTTGGACTATGTAGGTTAACTAGCGGGCCCTTTGACTATGTAGATTAACTAGCGGCAATTGGACTATCTACGATAACTAGCGGGACCTTGGACTATGTAGATTCCCTAGCGGGCACTTGGACTAGGTAGGATCCCTAGCGGGCACTTGGACTATGTAGGTTCCCTAGCGGGCACTTGGACTATCTAGGTTACCTAAAGGGCACTTGGACTATGTAGGTTCCCTAACGGCTACTTGGATTATATAGGTTCCCTATCGGGCACTTGGACTATGTAGGTTAACTAGCGGGCATTTGGACTATGTAGCTTACCTAGCGGGCACTTGGACTATGTAGGTTCCCTATAGGGCACTTGGAGAATGTAGGTTAACTAGGGGGCACTAGGACAATGTAGGTTACCTAGCGCGCCTTAGGACTATCTAGGTTACCTAGGGGAAACTGGACTACGTAGGTTAACTAGTGGGCACTTGGACTATCTAGGTTACCTAGCAGGCACTTGGACTATGTAGGTTAACTAGCGGGCACTTGGACTATCTAGGTTACCTAGCGGGCACTTGGACTATGTACGGTTCCTAGCGGGCACTTGGACTATCTACGTTAACTAGCGGGCACTTGGTCTATCTAGGTTAACTAGCGGGCACTTGGAGTATCTAGGTTAACGAGCGAGCACTTGGACTATGTAGGTTAACTAGCGGGCATTTGGACTATTAGGGCCCCTAGCGGGCATTTGGACTATATTGGTTACCTCGCGGGCACTTGGACTTTGTAGGTTAACGACGGGCACTTGGACTATGTAGGTAACCTAGTGGTCACTTGAACTGTCTAGGTTACCTAGCGGGCACTTGGACTATGTAGGTTAACTAGCGGGCACTTGGACTATCTAGGTTAACTAGCGGGCCCTTAGACGATGTAGGTTAACTAGCGGGCCCTTGCACTATGTAGGTTGACTAGCGGACCCATGGATTATGTAGGTTTACTAGCACGCATGTGGACTATCTAGGTTAACTAGCGGGCACTTGGACTATGTAGTTTCCCTAGCGGGCATTTGGACTATTTAGGTTACCTAGCGGGCACTTGGACTATGTAGGTTACCTAGCGGGCACTTGGACTATCTGGGTTACCTAGCAAGCACTTTGACTATCTAGGTTAACTAACGGGCACTTGGACTATGTAGGTTGCCTAGCGGGCACTTGGATTATGTAGGTTCCCTATCAGGCACTTGGACTATGTAGGTTAACTAGCGGGCACTTGGACTGTCTAGGTTACCTAGTGGGCACTTGGATTATCTAGGTTAACGAACGGGCACTTGGACTATGTAGGTTACCTACCCACCACTTGGACTATCTACGTTAGCTAACAGGAACTTGGACTATCTAGGATACCTAGCTTGCACTTGGACTATGTAGGTCAACTAGCGGGCCCTTGGACTATCTAGGTTAGCTAACGGGCACTTAGATTATGTAGATTAACTAGTGAGCACTTGGAATATGTACGTTAAGTAGCGGACACTTGCACTATGAAGGTTAACTAGCGGGCCCATGGACTATGTAGGTTTACTAGCGGACCCTTGGACTATCTAGATTCCCTAAAGGGCACTTGGACTATCTAGGTTACCTAACGGGCACTTGGACTATCTAGGTCACCTAGCAGGCACTTGGACTATGTAGTCTAACTGGGGGCCCTTGGACGATCTAGGTTACCTAGCGGGTACTTGAACTATCTAGGTTAACTAGCGGGCACTTGCTGTATCTAGGTTACCTAGCGGGCACTTGGACTATGTACGTTCCCTAGCGGGCACTTGGGCTATCTATGTTAACTAGCGGGCACTTGGTATATGTAGGTTAACTACCGGACACTTGCACTATGTAGGTTACCTAGCAGGCACTTGGACTATCTAGGTTAACTAGCGTGCACTTGGACTATCTAGGTTAACTAGCGGGCACTTGGACTATGTACGTTTCCTAGCGGGTACTTGGACTATCTATGTTAACTAGTGGACACTTGGACTATGTAGGTTCCCTATCGGGCACTTGGACTAGGCAGGTTCCCTAGAGGGCACTTGGTCTATCTAGGTTAACTAGCGGGCATTTGGACTATCAAGGTTAACTAGTGAGCACTTGGACTATCTAGGATAACTAGCGGGCACTTGGACTATGAAGGTAAATTAGTGGTCACTTGAACTGTCTAGGTTACCTAGCGGGCACTTGGATTATGTAGGTTAACTAGCGGGCACTTGGACTATCTAGGTTAACTAGCGGGCCCTTGGACGATGTAGGTTAACTAGCGGGCCCTTGAACGATCTAGGTTAACTAGCGGGTACTTGGACTATGTAGATTAACTAGCGGGCCCTTGGATTATGTAGATTAACTAGCGGCACTTGGACTATCTACGTTAACTAGCGGTCCCTTGGACTATGTAGATTCCCTAGCGGGCACTTGGACTATGTGTGTTCCAGAGCGGGCACTTGGATTATGTAGGTTCCCTAGCAGGCACTTGGAGTATGTAGGCTCCCTATCGGGCACTTGGACTATGTAGGTTAACTAGCGGGCCCTTGGACTATGTAGATTAACTAGCGGCACTTGGACTATCTACGATAACTAGCGGGACCATGGACTATGTAGATTCCCTAGCGGGCACTTGGACTAGGTAGGATCCCTAGCAGGCACTTGGACTATGTAGGTTCCCTAGCGGGCACTTGGACTATCTAGGTTACCTAACGGGCACTTGGACTATGTAGGTTCCCTAACGGCTACTTGGATTATATAGGTTCCCTATCGGGCACTTGGACTATGTAGGTTAACTAGCGGGCATTTGGACTATGTAGCTTACCTAGCGGGCACTTGGACTATGTAGGTTCCCTATAGGGCACTTGGAGAATGTAGGTTAACTAGGGGGCACTAGGACAATGTAGGTTACCTAGCGCGCCTTAGGACTATCTAGGTTACCTAGGGGAAACTGGACTACGTAGGTTAACTAGTGGGCACTTGGACTATCTAGGTTACCTAGCAGGCACTTGGACTATGTAGGTTAACTAGCAGGCACTTGGACTATGTAGGTTACCTGGCGGGCACTTGGACTATGTACGGTCCCTAGCGGGCACTTGGACTATCTACGTTACCTAGCGGGCACTTGGTCTATCTAGGTTAACTAGCGGGCACTTGGAGTGTCTAGGTTAACGAGCGAGCACTTGGACTATGTAGGTTAACTAGCGGGCATTTGGACTATTAGGGCCACTAGCGGGCATTTGGACTATATTTGTTACCTCGCGGGCACTTGGACTTTGTAGGTTAACGACGGGCACTTGGACTATGTAGGTAACCTAGTGGTCACTTGAACTGTCTAGGTTACCTAGCGGGCACTTGGACTATGTAGGTTAACTAGCGGGCACTTAGACTATCTAGGTTAACTAGCGGGCCCTTAGACGATGTAGGTTAACTAGCGGGCCCTTGCACTATGTAGGTTGACTAGCGGGCCCATGGATTATGTAGGTTTACTAGCACGCATGTGGACTATCTAGGTTAACTAGCGGGCACTTGGACTATGTAGTTTCCCTAGCGGGCATTTGGACTATTTAGGTTACCTAGCGGCCACTTGGACTATGGAGGTTACCTAGCGGGCACTTGGACTATGTAGGTTAACTAGCGGGCACTTGGACTGTCTAGGTTACCTAGTGGGCACTTGGATTATCTAGGTTAACGAACGGGCACTTGGAATATATAGGTTACCTAGTCGCCACTTGGACTATCTAGGTTAGCTAACAGGCACTTGGACTATCTAGGTTCTCTAGCGGGCACTTGTACTATCTAGGTTACCTAGCTGGCACTTGGACTATGTAGGTCAACTAGCGGGCCCTTGTACTATCTAGGTTAGCTAACGGGCACTTAGATTATGTAGGTTAACTAGTGAGCACTTGGAATATGTACGTTAAGTAGCGGACACTTGCACTATGAAGGTTAACTAGCGGGCCCATGGACTATGTAGGTTTACTAGCGGGCCCTTGGACTATCTAGATTCCCTAAAGGCTACTTGGACTATCTAGGTTACCTAACGGGCACTTGGGCTATCTATGTTAACTAGCGGGCACTTGGAATATGTAGGTTAACTAGCGTGCACTTGGACTATGTAGGTTCCTTAGCGGGCACTTGGACTATCTAGGTTGCCTAGCGGGCACTTGGACTATCTAGGTTAACTAGCGTGCCCTTGGAATACCTAGGTTACGTAGTGGGCACTTGGTATATAGGTTAACTAGCGGGCACTTGGACTACGTAGATTAACTAGAGGACACTTGGACTATCTAGGTTAACTAGTGGGCACTTGGACTATGTAGGTTAACTAGCGGGCCCTTGGACTATGTAGATTAAATAGCGGCACTTGGACTATCTACGATAACTAGCGGGACCATGGACTATGTAGATTCCCTAGCGGGCACTTGGACTAGGTAGGATCCCTAGCAGGCACTTGGACTATGTAGGTTCCCTAACGGCTACTTGGATTATATAGGTTCCCTATCGGGCACTTGGACTATGTAGGTTAACTAGCGAGCATTTGGACTATGTAGCTTACCTAGCGGGCACTTGGACTATGTAGGTTCCCTATAGGGCACTTGGAGAATGTAGGTTAACTAGGGGGCACTAGGACAATGTAGGTTACCTAGCGCGCCTTAGGACTATCTAGGTTACCTAGGGGAAACTGGACTACGTAGGTTAACTAGTGGGCACTTGGACTATCTAGGTTACCTAGCAGGCACTTGGACTATGTAGGTTAACTAGCAGGCACTTGGACTATGTAGGTTACCTGGCGGGCACTTGGACTATGTACGGTCCCTAGCGGGCACTTGGACTATCTACGTTACCTAGCGGGCACTTGGTCTATCTAGGTTAACTAGCGGGCACTTGGAGTGTCTAGGTTAACGAGCGAGCACTTGGACTATGTAGGTTAACTAGCGGGCATTTGGACTATTAGGGCCACTAGCGGGCATTTGGACTATATTTGTTACCTCGCGGGCACTTGGACTTTGTAGGTTAACGACGGGCACTTGGACTATGTAGGTAACCTAGTGGTCACTTGAACTGTCTAGGTTACCTAGCGGGCACTTGGACTATGTAGGTTAACTAGCGGGCACTTAGACTATCTAGGTTAACTAGCGGGCCCTTAGACGATGTAGGTTAACTAGCGGGCCCTTGCACTATGTAGGTTGACTAGCGGGCCCATGGATTATGTAGGTTTACTAGCACGCATGTGGACTATCTAGGTTAACTAGCGGGCACTTGGACTATGTAGTTTCCCTAGCGGGCATTTGGACTATTTAGGTTACCTAGCGGCCACTTGGACTATGGAGGTTACCTAGCGGGCACTTGGACTATGTAGGTTAACTAGCGGGCACTTGGACTGTCTAGGTTACCTAGTGGGCACTTGGATTATCTAGGTTAACGAACGGGCACTTGGACTATATAGGTTACCTAGTCGCCACTTGGACTATCTAGGTTAGCTAACAGGCACTTGGACTATCTAGGGTCTCTAGCGGGCACTTGTACTATCTAGGTTACCTAGCTGGCACTTGGACTATGTAGGTCAACTAGCGGGCCCTTGTACTATCTAGGTTAGCTAACGGGCACTTAGATTATGTAGGTTAACTAGTGAGCACTTGGAATATGTACGTTAAGTAGCGGACACTTGCACTATGAAGGTTAACTAGCGGGCCCATGGACTATGTAGGTTTACTAGCGGGCCCTTGGACTATCTAGATTCCCTAAAGGCTACTTGGACTATCTAGGTTACCTAACGGGCACTTGGGCTATCTATGTTAACTAGCGGGCACTTGGAATATGTAGGTTAACTAGCGTGCACTTGGACTATGTAGGTTCCTTAGCGGGCACTTGGACTATCTAGGTTGCCTAGCGGGCACTTGGACTATCTAGTTTAACTAGCGTGCCCTTGGAATACCTAGGTTACGTAGTGGGCACTTGGTATATAGGTTAACTAGCGGGCACTTGGACTACCTAGATTAACTAGAGGACACTTGGACTATCTAGGTTAACTAGTGGGCACTTGGACTATGTAGGTTAACTAGCGGGCACTTGGACAATCTAGTTTAACTAGCGGGCACTTGGACGATCTAGGTTAACTAGCGTGCCCTTGGAATATCTAGGTTACGTAGTGGGCACTTGGTATATAGGTTAACTAGCGGGCACTTGGACTATGTAGATTAACTAGAGGACACTTGGACTATCTAGGTTAACTAGTGGGCCCTTGGACTATGTAGGTTAACTAGCGGGCACTTGGACAATCTAGGTTAACTAGCGGGCACTTGGACGATCTAGGTTAACTAGCGGGCAGTTGGACTATCAAAGTTAACAAGTGAGCCCTTGGACTACGTAGATTAACTAGCGGGCCCTTGGACTATCTGGGTTACCTAGCGGGCACTTGGACTATAAACGTTACCTAGCGGGCACTTGGACTATGTAGGTTACCTAGTGGGCACTTGGACTATCTAGGTTAACGAACGGGCACTTGGAATATGCAGGTAACCTAGCGGACACTTGGACTGTCTAGGTTACCTAACGGGCACTTGGACTTCTAGGTTAACGAACGGGCTCTTGGGCTATGTAGGTTGCCTAGCGGGCACTTGGACTATCTAGGTTAGGTAATGGGCACTTGGACTATCTAGGTTACCTAGCGGGAACTTGGACAATGTAAGTTACCTAGCGGGCACTTGGACTATCTAGGTTACCTAACGGGCACTTTGACTATCTAGGTTACATAGCGGGCACTTGGACTATGTAGGATCCCTATCGGACATTTGGACTACTTAGGTTACCTAGCGGGCACTTGTACCATCTAGGTTAACTAGGGGGCACTTGGAATATCTAGGTCAACTAGTGGGCCCTTGTACTATGTAGGGTAACTAGTGAGCACTTGGACTATCTAGGTTAACAAGCGGACCTTGGACTACGTAGGTTAACTAGCGGGCCCTTGGACTATGTAGGTTATGTAGCGGGCACTTGGACGATCTAGGTTAACTAGAGGGCACTTGGACTATCTAGGTTAACTAGCGTACACTTGGACTATCTAGGTTAACTAGCGGGCACTTGGATGATCAATGTTAACTAGCGGGCACTTGGACTATCTAGGTTAGCTAACGGGCACATGGATTAAGTACGTCCCCTAGTGGGCACTTGGACTATCTAGGTAAACTTACGGGCACTAGGACGATCTAGGTTAACTAGCGGTCACTTGGACTATCTAGGTTACCTAGCTGGCACTTGGACTATGAAGGTTCCCTAGCGGGCACTTGGATTATCTAGGTTACCCAGCGGGCACTTGGACTATGTAGGTCAACTAGCGGGCCCTTGGACTATCTAGGTTAGCTAACTGGCACGTGGACTATGTAGGTTAACTAGCGGACATTTGCACCATCTAGGTTAACTAGCGGCACTTGGACTATCTACGTTAACTAGCGGGCCCTTGGACTATGTAGATTCCCCAGCGGGCACTTGGACTATGTATGTTCCAGAGCGGGCACTTGGACTATGTAGGTTCCCTAGCAGGCACTTGGACTATGTAGGTTCCCTATCGGGCACTTGGACTATGTAGGTTAACTAGCGGGCCCTTGGACTATGTAGATTAACTAGCAGCACTTGGACTATCTACGATAACTAGCGGGCCCTTGGACTATGTAGATTCCCTAGCGGGCACTTGGACTATCTAGGTTAGTTAACTGGCACGTGGACTATGTAGGTTAACTAGCGGACATTTGAATCATCTAGGTTAACTAGCGGACTCTTGCACTATGTAGGTTAACTAGCGGGCCCATTGACTATGTAGGTTAACTAGCGGGCACTTGGACGATCTAGGTTAACTAGCGGGCACTTGGACAATATAGGTTAACTAGCGGGCAATTGGATTATCTAGGTTAGCTAGCGGGTTCTTTCCCTATGTAGGTTAACTAGCGGGCCCATTGACTATGTAGGTTAACTAGCGGGCACTTGGACGATCTAGGTTAACTAGCGGGCACTTGGACGATATAGGTTAACTAGCGAGCAATTGGATTATCTAGGTTACCTAGCGGGGTCTTTCCCTATGTAGGTTAACTAGCAGGCCCATTGATTATGTAGGTTAACTAGCGGGCACTTGGACGATCTAGGTTAACTAGCGTGCACTTGGACGATATAGGTTAACTAGCGGGCAATTGGATTATCTAGGTTAGCTAGCGAGCTCTTTCCCTATGTAGCTTAACTAGCGGGCCCATTGACTATGTAGGTTAACTAGCGGGCACATGGACTATGTAGGTTAACGAACAGGCACTTGGACTATGTAGGTAACCTAGTGGTCACTTGAACTGTCTAGGTTACCTAGCGTGCACTTGGACTATGTAGGTTAAGTAGCGGGCACTTGGACTATCTAGGTTAACTAGCGGGCCCTAGGACGATGTAGGTTAACTAGCGGGCCCTTGGACTATGTAGGTTAACTAGCGGGCCCTTGGACCTTGTAGGTTAACTAGCGTGCACTTGGACAATCTAGGTAAACTAGCGGGTACTTGGACTATGTAGGTTAACTAGCAGGCCTATGGACTTTGTAGATTAACTAGGGGCACTTGGACTATCTACGTTAACTAGCGGGCCCATGGACTATGTAGATTCCATAGCGGGCACTTGGACTATGTATGTTCCAGAGCAGGCACTTCGACTATATAGGGTCCCTAGCAGGCACTTGGACTATGTAGATTCCAGAGCGGGCACTTGGACTATATAGGTTCCCTAGCAGGCACTTGGACTATCTATGTTAACGAATGGGCACTTGGACTATGCAGGTAACCTAGCGGGCACTTGGACTTTCTAGGTTACATAGCGGGCACTTTTGCTGTCTAGATTACATAGCGGGCACTTGGACTTCTAGGGTAACGAAAAGGCACTTGGACTATGTAGGTTGCCTAGCGTGCACTTGGACTATCTAGGTTAGGTAACTGGCACTTGGACTATCTAGGTTACCTAACAGGAACTTGGACTATCTAGGTTGCCTAGCAGGCACTTGGATTATGAAGGATCCCTAGCGGGCACTTGGAGTATCTAGAATACCTAGCGGGCACGTGGACTATGTACGTCCCCTAGTGGGCACTTGGACTATCTAGGTTAACTAACGTGCACTAGGACTATCTAGGTTAACTAGCGGGCACTTGGACTATCTAGGTTACCTAGCGGGCACTTGGACTATGTAGGTTAACTAGCAGACACTTGCACGATCTAGGTTAACTAGCGGGCCCTTTACTATGTAGGTTAACTAGCGGGCCCATGGATTATGTAGGTTTACTAGCAGGCACTTGGACTATGTATGTTCCCTACGGACAATTAACTTTGTAAGTTAACTACCGGGCACTTGGACTATGTATGTTAACTAGCGGGCCCTTGGACTATCTAGGTTAACTAGCGGGCACTTGGACTATGTAGTTTCCCTAGCAGGCATTTGGGCTATTTAGGTTACCAAGCAGGCACTTGGACTATGTAGGTTACCTAGCGAGCACTTGGACTATCTAGGTTACCTAGCAGGCACTTTGATTATCTAGGTTAACTAACGGGCACTTGGACTATATAGGTTGCCTAGCGGGCACTTGGACTATGTAGGTTCCCTAGCGGGCACTTGGACTATGTAGGTTCCCTAGCGGGCACTTGGATTATGTAGGTTAACTAGCGGGTACTTGGATGATCAATGTTAACTAGCGGGCACTTGGAGTATCTAGGTTAGCTAACGGGCACGTGGACTATGTACGTCCCCTAGTGGGCACTTGGACTATCTAGGTTAACTAACGCGCACTAGGACTATCTAGGTTAACTAGCGGGCACGTGGACTATCTAGGTTACCTAGCAGGCACTTGGATTATGAAGGATCCCTAGCGGGCACTTGGACTATCTAGGTTACCTAGCGGCCACTTGGACTATGTAGGTTAACTAGCGGACACTTGCACGATCTAGGTTAACTAGCGGGCCCTTACACTATGTAGGTTAACTAGCGGGCCCATGGATTATGTAGGTTTACTAGCAGGCATTTGGACTATGTATGTTCCCTACGGACACTTGAACTTTGTAAGTTAACTACCGGGCACTTGGACTATGTATGTTAATTAGCGGGCCCTTGGACTATCTAGGTTAACTAGCGGGCACTTGGACTATGTAGTTTCCCTAGTGGGCATTTGGACTATTTAGGTTACCTAGCGAGCACTTGGACTATCTAGGTTACCTAGCAGGCACTTTGATTATCTAGGTTAACTAACGGGCACTTGGACTATATAGGTTGCCTAGCGGGCACTTGGACTATGTAGGTTCCCTAGCGGGCACTTGGACTATGTAGGTTCCCTAGCGGGCACTTGGATTATGTAGGTTAACTAGCGGGTACTTGGATGATCAATGTTAACTAGCGGGCACTTGGAGTATCTAGGTTAGCTAACGGGCACATGGACTAAGTACGTCCCCTAGTGGGCACTTGGACTATCTAGGTAAACTAACGGGCACTAGGACTATCTAGGTTAACTAGCGGCCACTTGGACTATCTAGGTTACCTAGCTGGCACTTGGACTATGAAGGTTCCCTAGCGGGCACTTGGATTATCTAGGTTACCCAGCGGGCACTTGGAATATGTAGGTCAACTAGCGGGCCCTTGGACTATCTAGGTTAGCTAACTGGCTCGCGGACAATGTAGGTTAACTAGCGGACACTTGCACGATCTAGGTTGACTAGCGGGCTCTTGCACTATGTAGGTTAACTAGCGGGCACTTGGACTATGTAGGTTCCCTATCGGGCACTTGGAGAATGTAGATTAACCAGGGGGCACTAGGACTATGTAGGTTACCTAGCGGGCCCTTGGGCTATCTAGGTTACCTAGCGGGCATTTGGATAATGTAGGCTCCCTAGCGGGCATTTGGACTATATAGATTACCTAGAGGGCACTTAGACTTTGTGGGTTACCTAGCGGGCACTTGGACTATCTACGTTACCTAGCGGGTACTTGGAGTATGTAGGTTACCTACCGGGCTGTTGGACTATCTAGGTTACCTAGCGGGCACTTGGACTATCTAGGTTAACTAACGGGCACTTGGACTATGTAGGTTCCCTAGAAGGCACTTGGAGAATGTAGGTTAACTAGGGGACACTAGGACAATGTAGGTTACCTAGCGGGCCCTTGGATTATCTAGGTTACCTAGGGAGAACTTGGACTATGTAGGTTACCCAGCGGGCACTATGACGATCAAGGTTAACTAGCGGGTACTTGGACTATGTAGGTTCACTAGCGCACCCTTGGACTATGTAGATTAACTAGCGGCACTTGGATTATCTACGTTAACTTGCGGGCCCTTGGACTATGTAGATTCCCTAGCGGGCAGTTGGACTATGTATGTTACAGAGCGGGCACTTGGACTATGTAGGTTCCCTAGTGGGTACTTGGAGAATGTAGGATAACTAGGGGACACTAGGACAATGTAGGTTACCTAGCGGTCCCTTGGACTATCTAGGTTACCTAGGGAGAACTTGGACTATTTAGGTTACCTAGCGGGCACTTGGACTATCTAGGTTACCTAGCAGGCACTTGGACTATGTAGGTTAACTAGCGGGCACTTGGACTATTTACGTTCCTTAGCGGGCACTTGGGCTATGTACGTTTCCTAGCGGGTACTTGGACTATCTAGGTTAACTAGCGAGCTCATGGACTATCTAGGATAACTAGCGGGCACTTGGGTTATTAGGGTCCCTAGCGGGCATTTGTACTATATAGGTTACCTAGCGGGCACTTGGACTATGTAGGTTAACGGACAGGCACTTGGACTATGTAGGTAACCTAGTGGTCACTTTAACTGTCTACGTTACCTAGCGGGCCCTTGGAATATGTAGGTTAACTAGCGGGTACTTGGACTATGTAGGTTAACTAGCGGGCCCTTGGACTATGTAGATTGACTAGCGGCACTTGGACTATCTACGTTAACTAGCGGGCCCTTGGACTATGTAGATTCCCTACCGGGCACTTGGACTATGTATGTTCCAGAGCGGGCACTTGGACTATGTAGGTTCCCAAGCAGGCACTTGGACTATGTAGGTTCCAGAGCGGGCACTTGGACTATCTAGGTTCCCTAGCGGGCACTTGGACTATGTAGGTTAACTAGCAGACCTATGGACTTTGTAGATTAACTAGGGGCACTTGGACTATCTACGTAAACTAGCGGGCCCATGGACTATGTAGATTCCATAGCGGGCACTTGGACTATGTATGTTCCAGAGCAGGCACTTCGACTATATAGGGTCCCTAGCAGGCACTTGGACTATGTAGATTCCAGAGCGGGCACTTGGACTATATAGGTTCCCTAGCAGGCACTTGGACTATCTATGTTAACGAATGGGCACTTGGACTATGCAGGTAACCTAGCGGGCACTTGGACTTTCTAGGTTACATAGCGGGCACTTTTGCTGTCTAGATTACATAGCGGGCACTTGGACTTCTAGGGTAACGAAAAGGCACTTGGACTATGTAGGTTGCCTAGCGTGCACTTGGACTATCTAGGTTAGGTAACTGGCACTTGGACTATCTAGGTTACCTAACAGGAACTTGGACTATCTAGGTTGCCTAGCAGGCACTTGGATTATGAAGGATCCCTAGCGGGCACTTGGAGTATCTAGAATACCTAGCGGGCACGTGGACTATGTACGTCCCCTAGTGGGCACTTGGACTATCTAGGTTAACTAACGTGCACTAGGACTATCTAGGTTAACTAGCGGGCACTTGGACTATCTAGGTTACCTAGCGGGCACTTGGACTATGTAGATTAACTAGCAGACACTTGCACGATCTAGGTTAACTAGCGGGCCCTTTACTATGTAGGTTAACTAGCGGGCCCATGGATTATGTAGGTTTACTAGCAGGCACTTGGACTATGTATGTTCCCTACGGACAATTAACTTTGTAAGTTAACTACCGGGCACTTGGACTATGTATGTTAACTAGCGGGCCCTTGGACTATCTAGGTTAACTAGCGGGCACTTGGACTATGTAGTTTCCCTAGCAGGCATTTGGGCTATTTAGGTTACCAAGCAGGCACTTGGACTATGTAGGTTACCTAGCGAGCACTTGGACTATCTAGGTTACCTAGCAGGCACTTTGATTATCTAGGTTAACTAACGGGCACTTGGACTATATAGGTTGCCTAGCGGGCACTTGGACTATGTAGGTTCCCTAGCGGGCACTTGGACTATGTAGGTTCCCTAGCGGGCACTTGGATTATGTAGGTTAACTAGCGGGTACTTGGATGATCAATGTTAACTAGCGGGCACTTGGAGTATCTAGGTTAGCTAACGGGCACGTGGACTATGTACGTCCCCTAGTGGGCACTTGGACTATCTAGGTTAACTAACGCGCACTAGGACTATCTAGGTTAACTAGCGGGCACGTGGACTATCTAGGTTACCTAGCAGGCACTTGGATTATGAAGGATCCCTAGCGGGCACTTGGACTATCTAGGTTACCTAGCGGCCACTTGGACTATGTAGGTTAACTAGCGGACACTTGCACGATCTAGGTTAACTAGCGGGCCCTTACACTATGTAGGTTAACTAGCGGGCCCATGGATTATGTAGGTTTACTAGCAGGCATTTGGACTATGTATGTTCCCTACGGACACTTGAACTTTGTAAGTTAACTACCGGGCACTTGGACTATGTATGTTAATTAGCGGGCCCTTGGACTATCTAGGTTAACTAGCGGGCACTTGGACTATGTAGTTTCCCTAGTGGGCATTTGGACTATTTAGGTTACCTAGCGAGCACTTGGACTATCTAGGTTACCTAGCAGGCACTTTGATTATCTAGGTTAACTAACGGGCACTTGGACTATATAGGTTGCCTAGCGGGCACTTGGACTATGTAGGTTCCCTAGCGGGCACTTGGACTATGTAGGTTCCCTAGCGGGCACTTGGATTATGTAGGTTAACTAGCGGGTACTTGGATGATCAATGTTAACTAGCGGGCACTTGGAGTATCTAGGTTAGCTAACGGGCACATGGACTAAGTACGTCCCCTAGTGGGCACTTGGACTATCTAGGTAAACTAACGGGCACTAGGACTATCTAGGTTAACTAGCGGCCACTTGGACTATCTAGGTTACCTAGCTGGCACTTGGACTATGAAGGTTCCCTAGCGGGCACTTGGATTATCTAGGTTACCCAGCGGGCACTTGGAATATGTAGGTCAACTAGCGGGCCCTTGGACTATCTAGGTTAGCTAACTGGCTCGCGGACAATGTAGGTTAACTAGCGGACACTTGCACGATCTAGGTTGACTAGCGGGCTCTTGCACTATGTAGGTTAACTAGCGGGCACTTGGACTATGTAGGTTCCCTATCGGGCACTTGGAGAATGTAGATTAACCAGGGGGCACTAGGACTATGTAGGTTACCTAGCGGGCCCTTGGGCTATCTAGGTTACCTAGCGGGCATTTGGATAATGTAGGCTCCCTAGCGGGCATTTGGACTATATAGATTACCTAGAGGGCACTTAGACTTTGTGGGTTACCTAGCGGGCACTTGGACTATCTACGTTACCTAGCGGGTACTTGGAGTATGTAGGTTACCTACCGGGCTGTTGGACTATCTAGGTTACCTAGCGGGCACTTGGACTATCTAGGTTAACTAACGGGCACTTGGACTATGTAGGTTCCCTAGAAGGCACTTGGAGAATGTAGGTTAACTAGGGGACACTAGGACAATGTAGGTTACCTAGCGGGCCCTTGGATTATCTAGGTTACCTAGGGAGAACTTGGACTATGTAGGTTACCCAGCGGGCACTATGACGATCAAGGTTAACTAGCGGGTACTTGGACTATGTAGGTTCACTAGCGCACCCTTGGACTATGTAGATTAACTAGCGGCACTTGGATTATCTACGTTAACTTGCGGGCCCTTGGACTATGTAGATTCCCTAGCGGGCAGTTGGACTATGTATGTTACAGAGCGGGCACTTGGACTATGTAGGTTCCCTAGCGGGTACTTGGAGAATGTAGGATAACTAGGGGACACTAGGACAATGTAGGTTACCTAGCGGTCCCTTGGACTATCTAGGTTACCTAGGGAGAACTTGGACTATTTAGGTTACCTAGCGGGCACTTGGACTATCTAGGTTACCTAGCAGGCACTTGGACTATGTAGGTTAACTAGCGGGCACTTGGACTATTTACGTTCCTTAGCGGGCACTTGGGCTATGTACGTTTCCTAGCGGGTACTTGGACTATCTAGGTTAACTAGCGAGCTCATGGACTATCTAGGATAACTAGCGGGCACTTGGGTTATTAGGGTCCCTAGCGGGCATTTGTACTATATAGGTTACCTAGCGGGCACTTGGACTATGTAGGTTAACGGACAGGCACTTGGACTATGTAGGTAACCTAGTGGTCACTTTAACTGTCTACGTTACCTAGCGGGCCCTTGGAATATGTAGGTTAACTAGCGGGTACTTGGACTATGTAGGTTAACTAGCGGGCCCTTGGACTATGTAGATTGACTAGCGGCACTTGGACTATCTACGTTAACTAGCGGGCCCTTGGACTATGTAGATTCCCTACCGGGCACTTGGACTATGTATGTTCCAGAGCGGGCACTTGGACTATGTAGGTTCCCAAGCAGGCACTTGGACTATGTAGGTTCCAGAGCGGGCACTTGGACTATCTAGGTTCCCTAGCGGGCACTTGGACTATGTAGGTTAACTAGCAGACACTTGGATGATCTAGGTTAACTAGCGGGTACTTGGACTATGTAGGTTAACTAATGTACCCTTGGACTATGTAGATTAACTAGCATGCACATGGACTATGTATGTTCCAGAGCGGGCACTTGGACTATGTAGGTTCCCTAGCAGGCACTTGGACTATGTAGGTTCCAGAGCGGGCACTTGGACTATCTAGGTTCCCTAGCGGGCACTTGGACTATGTAGGTTAACTAGCGGACACTTGGATGATCTAGGTTAACTAGCGGGTACTTGGACTATGTAGGTTAACTAGCGGGCCCTTGGACTATGTAGATTAACTAGCAGCACTTGGACTATCTACGTTAACTAGCGGGCACTTGGACTATGTAGATTCCCTAGCGGACCCTTGGACTATGTAGGTTCCCTAGCGGGCACTTGGACTATGTATGTTCCCTAGCGGACACTTGGACTATGTATGTTCCCTACGGACACTTGAACTCTGTAAGTTAACTACCTGGCACTTGGATTATGTATGTTAACCTGCGGGCCCTTGGACTACTTAGGTTAACTAGCGGACACTTGCACTGTGTAGGTTACCTAGCGGGCACTTGGACTATCTAGGTTACCTAGATAGCACTTGGACTATATAGGTTCCCTAGCGGGCACTTGAACTGTCTAGGTTAACGAACGGGCACTTGTACTATGCAGGTAAACTAGCGGGCACTTGGACTGTCTAGGTTACATAGCGGGCACTTGGACTGTCTAGGTTACATAGCGGGCACTTGGACTTCTAGGTTAACGAACGGGCACTTGGACTATGTAGGTTAGGTAACGGGCACTAGAACTATCTAGGTTACCTAGCGGGCACTTGGATTATGTACGTCCCCTAGTGGGCACTTGGACTATCTAGGTTAACTAGCGGGCACTTTGACTATCTAGGTTACCTAGCGGGCACTTGGACTATGTAGATTAACTAGCGGACACTTGCACTTCTAGATTAACTAGCGGGCCCTTGCACTATGTAGGTTTACTAGCGGGCCCATGGATTATGTAGGATTACTAGCAGGCACTTGGACTATCTAGGATAACTAGCGGGCACTTGGACTATGTAGTTTCCCTAGCGGGCATTTGGACTATTTAGGTTACTAAGCGGGCACTTGGACTATGTAGGTTACATAGCGAGCACTTGGATTATGTAGGTTCCCTAGAGGGCACTTGGATTATGTAGGTTCCCTTTAGGGCAATTGGACTATGTAGGTTAACTAGCGGGCACTTGGACTATCTAGGTTATCTATCGGGCCCTTGGACGATCTAAGTTAACTAGCGGGTACTTGTACTATGTAGGTTAACTAGCGGGCCCTTGGACTATATAGATTAACTAGCGGCACTTGGACTATCTACGTTAACTAGCGGGCCCTTGGACTATGTAGATTCCCTAGTGGGCACTTGGACTATGTATGTTCCAGAGCGCGCACTTGGACTATGTAGGTTCCCAAGCAGGCACTTGGACTATGTAGATTCCCTAGCGGGCACTTGGACTACGTAGATTCCCTAGCGGGCACTTGGACTATGTTGGTTCCCTTGCGGGCACTTGGACTATGAATGTTCCCTACAGACACTTGAACTATGTAAGTTAACTACCGGGCACTTGGACTATGTATGTTAACTAGCGGGCCCTTGGACTACTTAGGTTACCAAGCGGGCACTTGGACTATGTAGGTTCCCTATCGGGCACTTGGACTATGTAGGTTACCTAGCGGGCACTTGAACTATGTAGGTTCCCTATCGGCGACTTGGAGAATGTAGGTTAACTAGGGGGCATTAGGACAATGTAGGTTACCTAGCGGGCCCTTGGACAATCTAGGTTACCTAGGGGGAACCTGGACTATGTAGGTTAACTAGTGGGCACTTGGACTATCTAGATTACCTAGCAGGCACTTGGACTATGTAGGTTAACTAGCGGGCACTTGGACAATTTGGTTACCTTGCGGGAACTTGGACTATGTACGTTCCCTAGCGGGCATTTGGACTATCTACGTTTCCTTGAAGGCACTAGGACTATGTACGTTTCCTAGCGGGTACTTGGACTAGATAGGTTCCCTAGCGGGCACTTGGTCTATCTAGGTTAACTAGCGGGCACTTTGACTATCTAGGTTAACTAGCAAGCACTTGGACTACCTAGGTTAACTAGCGGGCATTTGGACTATTAGGGCCCCTAGCGGGCATTTGGACTATATTGGTTACCTAGCGGGCACTTGGACTATGTAGGTTAACGAAAGGGTACTTGGACTATGTAGGTAACCTAGTGGTCACTTGAACTGTCTAGGTTACCTAGCAGGCACATGGACTATGTAGTTTAAGTAGCGGGCACTTGGACAATCTAGGTTAACTAGCGGGCCCTTGGACGATGTAGGTTTACTAGCGGGCCCTTGCATTATGTACGTTAACTAGCGGGCCCATGGATTATGTAGGTTTACTAGCAGGCACTTGGACTATCTAGGTTAACTAGCGGGCACTTGAATTATGTAGTTTCCCTAACTGGCATTTGGACTATTTATGTTACCTAGCGGGCACTTGGACTATGTAGGTTACCTACCGGGCACTTGGACTATCTAGGTTACCTAGCAGGCACTTTGACTATCTAGGTTAACTAACGGGCACTTGGACTATGTAGGTTGCCTAGCGAGCACTTGGATTATGTAGGTTCCCTATCGGGCACTTGGACTATGTAGGTTAACTAGCGGGCACTTTAACTGTCTAGGTTACCTAGTGGGCACTTGGATTATCTAGGTTAATGAACGGGCACTAGGATTTTGTAGGTTACCTAGCCGCCACTTGGACTATCTAGGTTAGCTAACAGGCACTTGGACTATCTAGGTTCTCTAGCGGGCACTTGGACTATCTAGGTTACCTAGCTGGCACTTGGATTATGTAGGTCAACTAGCGGGCCCTTGGACTATCTAGGTTAGCTAACAGGCACTTGGACTATCTAGGTTCTCTAGCGGGCACTTGGACTATCTAGGTTACCTAGCTGGCACTTAGATTATGTAGGTTACCTAGCGGGAACTTGGACTATCTAGGTTGTCTAGCGGGCTCTCAGACTATATAGGTTAACTAGCGTGCCCTTGGAATATCTAGGTTACCTAGCGGGCACTTGGACTATCTAGGTTAACGAACGGGCACTTGGAATATGCAGGTAACCTAGCGGGCACTTGGACTGTCTAGGTTACCTAACGGGCACTTGGACTTCTAGGTTAACGAACGGGCTCTTGGGCTATGTAGGTTACCTAGTGGGAACTTGGACAATGTAAGTTACCTAGCGGGCACTTGGACTATCTAGGTTACATAGCGGGCACTTGGACTATGTAGGATAACTAGCGAGCACTTGGATTCTAGGTTTCCTAGCGGGCACTTGGACTATCTAGGTTACGTAGCGGGCTTTCGACTATGTAGGTTTCCTAGCGGGCATTTGGACTATCTAGGTTAACGAACGGGTACTTGGACTATTTAGGTAACCTAGCGGGCACTTGGACAGTCTAGGTTACCTAGCGGGCACTTGGACTATCTTGGTTAACGAACGGGCACTTGGACTATGTAGGTTACCCAGCGGGCACTTGGACTATGTAGGATCCCTATCGGACATTTGGACTACTTAGGTTACCCAGCGGGCACTTGTACCATCTAGGTTAACTAGCGAGCACTTGGACTATCTAGGTCAACTAGTGGGCGCTTGTACTATGTAGGTTAACTGGCAAGCAATTGGACTATCTAGGTTAACAAGCGGACCTTGGACTATGTAGCTTTACTAGCGGGGACCTTGGACTACGTAGGTTAACTAGCGGGCACTTGGACGATCTAAGTTAACTAGCGTGCACTTGGACAATCTAGGTTAACTAGTGGGCACTTGGATGATCAATGTTAACTAGCAGGCACTTGGACTATCTAGGTTAGCTAACGAGCACATGGACTAAGTACGTCCCCTAGTGGGCACTTGGATTATCTAGGTAACCTAACGGGCACTAGGACTATCTAGGTTAACTAGCGGGCACTTGGACTATCTAGGTTACCTAGCTGGCACTTGGACTATGAAGGTTCCCTAGCGGGCACTTGGATTATCTAGGTTACCCAGCGGGCACTTGGACTATGTAGGTCAACTAGCGGGCCCTTGGACTATCTAGGTTAGTTAACTGGCACGTGGACTATGTAGGTTAACTAGCGGACACTTGCACGATCTATGTTAACTAGCGGGCTCTTGCACTATGTAGGTTAACGAGCGGGCCCATTGACTATGTACGCTAACTAGCGGGCACTTGGACGATCTATGTTAACTAGCGGGCACTTGGACGATATAGGTTACCTAGCAGACACTTGGACTATGTATGTTCCCTAGTGGGCATTTGGACTATATAGATAACCTAGCGGGCAGTTAGACTTTGTAGGTTACCTAGCGGGCACTTGGACTATCTAAGTTACCTAGCTGGCACTTGAACTATCTACGTTGCCTAGCGGGTTCTTGGAGTATGTAGGGTACCTAGCGGGCTGTTGGACTATCTAGGTTACCTAGCAGGCATTGGACTATCTAGGTTAACTAACGGGCACTTGGACTATGTAGGTTCCCAAGCGGGCACTTGAACTCTGTAAGTTAATTACCGGGCACTTGGATTATGTATGTTAACCTGCGGGTCCTTGGACTACTTAGGTTAACTAGCGGACACTTGCACTATGTAGGTTACCTAGCGGACACTTGTACTATGTAGGTTAACTAGAAGGCCCTTCGACTATCTAGGTTACCTAGCAGGCACTTGGACTATGTAGGTTAACTAGCGGGCACTTGCACTCTCTAGGTTACCTAGCGGGCATTTGGACTATGTACCTTCCCTAGCGGGCACTTGGACTATCTACGTTAACTAGCGGGCACTTGGACTATGTAGGTTACCTAGCAGACACTTGCACTATGTAGGTTACCTAGCGGGCACTTGGACTATGTAGGTTAACTAGAGGACACTTGGACGATCTAGGTTAACTAGTGGGCCCTTGGACGATGTAGGTTAACTAGCGAATACTTGAACGATCTAGGTTAACTAGCGGGCACTTGGACGATCTAGGTTAACTAAGGGGCACTTGGACTATCAAAGTTAACAAGCGAGCCCTTGGACTATGTAGATTAACTAGCGGGCCCTTGGACAATCTAGGTTACCTAGATAGCACTTGGACTATATAGGTTCCCTAGCAGGCACTTGCACTATCTAGGTTAACGAACGGGCACTTGGACTGTGCAGGTAACCTAGCGGGCACTTGGACGGTCTAGGTTACATAGCAGGCACTTGGACTTCTAGGTTAACGAACGGGCACTTGGACTATCTATGTTAACGAACGGGCACTTGGACTATGCAGGTAACCTAGCAGACACTTGGACTGTCTAGGTTGCATAGCGGGCACTTTTGCTGTCTAGGTTACATAGCGGGCTCTTGGACTTCTAGGTTAACGAACAGGCACTTGGACTATGTAGGTTGCCTAGCGGGCACTTGGACTATCTAGGTTAGGTAACGGGCACTTGGCCTATCTAGGTTGCCTAACAGGCACTTGGATTATGAAGGATCCCTAGCGGGCACATGGACTATCTAGGTTACCTAGCAGGCACTTGGACTATGTACGTCCCCTGGTGGACACTTGGACTATTAGGTTAACTAACGCGCACTATGACTATCTAGGTTAACTAGCGGGCACTTGGACTATCTAGGTTACCTAGCAGGCACTTGGATTATGAAGGATCCCTAGCGGGCACTTGGACTATCTACGTTAACTAGCGGGCCCTTGCACTCTCTAGGTTACCTAGCGGGCATTTGGACTATGTACCTTCCCTAGCGGGCACTTGGACTATCTACGTTAACTAGCGGGCACTTGGACTATGTAGGTTACCTAGCAGACACTTGCACTATGTAGGTTACCTAGCGGGCACTTGGACTATGTAGGTTCCCTAGCGGGCACTTGGACGATCTAGGTTAACTAGTGGGCCCTTGGACGATGTAGGTTAACTAGCGAATACTTGAACGATCTAGGTTAAGTAGCGGGCACTTGGACGATCTAGGTTAACTAAGGGGCACTTGGACTATCAAAGTTAACAAGCGAGCCCTTGGACTATGTAGATTAACTAGCGGGCCCTTGGACAATCTAGGTTACCTAGATAGCACTTGGACTATATAGGTTCCCTAGCGGGCACTTGCACTATCTAGGTTAACGAACGGGCACTTGGACTGTGCAGGTAACCTAGCGGGCACTTGGACGGTCTAGGTTACATAGCAGGCACTTGGACTTCTAGGTTAACGAACGGGCACTTGGACTACGTAGGTTGCCTAGCGGGCACTTGGACTATCTAGGTTAGGTAACGGGCACTAGAACTATCTAGGTTACCTAGCGGGCATTTGGACTATGTACGTCCCCTAGTGGGCACTTTGACTATCTAGTTTAACTAGCGGGCACTTGGACTATCTAGGTTACCTAGCGGGCACTTGGACTCTGTAGGTTAACTAGCGGACACTTGCACGATCTAGGTTAACTAGCAGGCCCTTGCACTATGTAGGTTAACTAGCGGGCCCATGGATTATGTAGGTTTACTAGCAGGCACTTGGACTATGTAGGTTACCTAGCGAGCACTTGGACTATGTAGGTTCCCTAGCGGGCACTTGGATTATGTAGGTTCCCTTTAGGGCACTTGGACTATGTAGGTTAACTAGCGGGCACTTGGACTATCTAGGTTAACTAGCGGGCCCTTGGATGATGTAGGTTAACTAGCGGGCCCTTGGACGATCTAAGTTAACTAGTGGGCCCTTGGACTATGTAGGTTAACTAGCCAGTACTTGGACGATCTAGTTAACTAGCGGGCAGTTGGACGATCTAGGTTAACTAAGGGGTACTTGGACTATCAAAGTTAACAAGCGAGCCCTTGGACTATGTAGGTTAACTAGCGGGCCCTTGGACTATCTAGGTTACCTAGATAGCACTTGGACTATATAGGTTCCCAAGCGGGCACTTGGACTATCTATGTTAACGAACGGGCACTTGGACTATGCAGGTAACCTAGCGGACACTTGGACTGTCTAGGTTGCATAGCGGGCACTTTTGCTGTCTAGGTTACATAGCGGGCTCTTGGACTTCTAGGTTAACGAACAGGCACTTGGACTATGTAGGTTGCCTAGCGGGCACTTGGACTATCTAGGTTAGGTAACGGGCACTTGGCCTATCTAGGTTGCCTAACAGGCACTTGGATTATGAAGGATCCCTAGCGGGCACATGGACTATCTAGGTTACCTAGCAGGCACTTGGACTATGTACGTCCCCTGGTGGACACTTGGACTATCTAGGTTAACTAACGCGCACTATGACTATCTAGGTTAACTAGCGGGCACTTGGACTATCTAGGTTACCTAGCAGGCACTTGGATTATGAAGGATCCCTAGCGGGCACTTGGACTATCTACGTTAACTAGCGGGCCCTTGCACTCTCTAGGTTACCTAGCGGGCATTTGGACTATGTACCTTCCCTAGCGGGCACTTGGACTATCTACGTTAACTAGCGGGCACTTGGACTATGTAGGTTACCTAGCAGACACTTGCACTATGTAGGTTACCTAGCGGGCACTTGGACTATGTAGGTTAACTAGAGGACACTTGGACGATCTAGGTTAACTAGTGGGCCCTTGGGCGATGTAGGTTAACTAGCGAATACTTGAACGATCTAGGTTAACTAGCGGGCACTTGGACGATCTAGGTTAACTAAGGGGCACTTGGACTATCAAAGTTAACAAGCGAGCCCTTGGACTATGTAGATTAACTAGCGGGCCCTTGGACAATCTAGGTTACCTAGATAGCACTTGGACTATATAGGTTCCCTAGCGGGCACTTGCACTATCTAGGTTAACGAACGGGCACTTGGACTGTGCAGGTAACCTAGCGGGCACTTGGACGGTCTAGGTTTCATAGCAGGCACTTGGACTTCTAGGTTAACGAACGGGCACTTGGACTACGTAGGTTGCCTAGCGGGCACTTGGACTATCTAGGTTAGGTAACGGGCACTAGAACTATCTAGGTTACCTAGCGGGCATTTGGACTATGTACGTCCCCTAGTGGGCACTTTGACTATCTAGTTTAACTAGCGGGCACTTGGACTATGTAGATTAACTAGCGGACACTTGCACGTCTAGGTTAACTAGCGGGCCCTTGCACTATGTAGGTTAACTAGCGGGCCCATGGATTATGTAGGTTTACTAGCAGGCACTTGGACTATGTAGGTTACCTAGCGAGCACTTGGACTATGTAGGTTCCCTAGCGGGCACTTGGATTATGTAGGTTCCCTTTAGGGCACTTGGACTATGTAGGTTAACTAGCGGGCACTTGGACTATCTAGGTTAACTAGCGGGCCCTTGGATGATGTAGGTTAACTAGCGGGCCCTTGGACGATCTAAGTTAACTAGTGGGCCCTTGGACTATGTAGGTTAACTAGCCAGTACTTGGACGATCTAGTTAACTAGCGGGCAGTTGGACGATCTAGGTTAACTAAGGGGTACTTGGACTATCAAAGTTAACAAGCGAGCCCTTGGACTATGTAGGTTAACTAGCGGGCCCTTGGACTATCTAGGTTACCTAGATAGCACTTGGACTATATAGGTTCCCAAGCGGGCACTTGGACTATCTATGTTAACGAACGGGCACTTGGACTATGCAGGTAACCTAGCGGACACTTGGACTGTCTAGGTTGCATAGCGGGCACTTTTGCTGTCTAGGTTACATAGCGGGCTCTTGGACTTCTAGGTTAACGAACAGGCACTTGGACTATGTAGGTTGCCTAGCAGGCACTTGGACTATCTAGGTTAGGTAACGGGCACTTGGCCTATCTAGGTTGCCTAACAGGCACTTGGATTATGAAGGATCCCTAGCGGGCACATGGACTATCTAGGTTACCTAGCAGGCACTTGGACTATGTACGTCCCCTGGTGGACACTTGGACTATCTAGGTTAACTAACGCGCACTATGACTATCTAGGTTAACTAGCGGGCACTTGGACTATCTAGGTTACCTAGCAGGCACTTGGATTATGAAGGATCCCTAGCGGGCACTTGGACTATCTACGTTAACTAGCGGGCCCTTGCACTCTCTAGGTTACCTAGCGGGCATTTGGACTATGTACCTTCCCTAGCGGGCACTTGGACTATCTACGTTAACTAGCGGGCACTTGGACTATGTAGGTTACCTAGCAGACACTTGCACTATGTAGGTTACCTAGCGGGCACTTGGACTATGTAGGTTAACTAGAGGACACTTGGACGATCTAGGTTAACTAGTGGGCCCTTGGGCGATGTAGGTTAACTAGCGAATACTTGAACGATCTAGGTTAACTAGCGGGCACTTGGACGATCTAGGTTAGCTAAGGGGCACTTGGACTATCAAAGTTAACAAGCGAGCCCTTGGACTATGTAGATTAACTAGCGGGCCCTTGGACAATCTAGGTTACCTAGATAGCACTTGGACTATATAGGTTCCCTAGCGGGCACTTGCACTATCTAGGTTAACGAACGGGCACTTGGACTGTGCAGGTAACCTAGCGGGCACTTGGACGGTCTAGGTTTCATAGCAGGCACTTGGACTTCTAGGTTAACGAACGGGCACTTGGACTACGTAGGTTGCCTAGCGGGCACTTGGACTATCTAGGTTAGGTAACGGGCACTAGAACTATCTAGGTTACCTAGCGGGCATTTGGACTATGTACGTCCCCTAGTGGGCACTTTGACTATCTAGTTTAACTAGCGGGCACTTGGACTATCTAGGTTACCTGCGGGCACTTGGACTCTGTAGGTTAACTAGCGGACACTTGCACGATCTAGGTTAACTAGCGGGCCCTTGCACTATGTAGGTTAACTAGCAGGCCCATGGATTATGTAGGTTTACTAGCAGGCACTTGGACTATGTAGGTTACCTAGCGAGCACTTGGACTATGTAGGTTCCCTAGCGGGCACTTGGATTATGTAGGTTCCCTTTAGGGCACTTGGACTATGTAGGTTAACTAGCGGGCACTTGGACTATCTAGGTTAACTAGCGGGCCCTTGGATGATGTAGGTTAACTAGCGGGCCCTTGGACGATCTAAGTTAACTAGTGGGCCCTTGGACTATGTAGGTTAACTAGCCAGTACTTGGACGATCTAGTTAACTAGCGGGCAGTTGGACGATCTAGGTTAACTAAGGGGTACTTGGACTATCAAAGTTAACAAGCGAGCCCTTGGACTATGTAGGTTAACTAGCGGGCCCTTGGACTATCTAGGTTACCTAGATAGCACTTGGACTATATAGGTTCCCAAGCGGGCACTTGGACTATCTATGTTAACGAACGGGCACTTGGACTATGCAGGTAACCTAGCGGACACTTGGACTGTCTAGGTTGCATAGCGGGCACTTTTGCTGTCTAGGTTACATAGCGGGCTCTTGGACTTCTAGGTTAACGAACAGGCACTTGGACTATGTAGGTTGCCTAGCGGGCACTTGGACTATCTAGGTTAGGTAACGGGCACTTGGCCTATCTAGGTTGCCTAACAGGCACTTGGATTATGAAGGATCCCTAGCGGGCACATGGACTATCTAGGTTACCTAGCAGGCACTTGGACTATGTACGTCCCCTGGTGGACACTTGGACTATCTAGGTTAACTAACGCGCACTATGACTATCTAGGTTAACTAGCGGGCACTTGGACTATCTAGGTTACCTAGCAGGCACTTGGATTATGAAGGATCCCTAGCGGGCACTTGGACTATCTACGTTAACTAGCGGGCCCTTGCACTGTGTAAGTTAACTAGCGGGCCCATGGATTATGTAGGTTTACTAGCAGGCACTTGGACTATGTATGTTCCCTAGCGGGCACTTGGACTATGTATGTTCCCTACGGACACTAGAATTATGTAAGTTAACTACCGGGCACTTGGACTATGTATGGTAACTAGCGGGCCTTTGCACGATCTAGATTAACTAGCGCGCCCTTGGACTATGTAGTTTCCCTAGCGGGCAATTGGACTATTTAGGTTACCAAGCGGACACTTGGAGTATGTAGGTTACCTAGTGAACACTTGGACTATCTAGGTTACCTAGCAGGCACTTTGACTACCTAGGTTAACTAACGGGCACTTGGACTATGTAGATTGCCTAGCGGGCACTTGGACTATGTAGGTTCCCTAGCGGGCACTTGGACTATGTAGGTTCCCTAGCGGGCACTTGGATTATGTAGGTTAACTAGCGGGCACTTGGATGATCAATGTTAACTAGCGGGCACTTGGACTATCTAGGTTAGCTAACGTGCACTTGGATTATGAAGGTTCCCTAGCGGGCACTTGGATTATCTAGGTTACCCAGCGGGCACTTGGACTATGTAGGTCAACTAGCGGGCCCTTGCACTATCTAGGTTAGCTAACTGGCACGTGGACTATGTAGGTTAACTAGCAGACACTTGCATGATCTAGGTTAACTAGCGGGCTCTTGCACTATGTAAGTTAACTAGCGGGCCCATTGACTATGTAGGTTAACTAGCAGGCACTTGGACGATCTAGGTTAACTAGCGGGCACTTGGACGATATAGGTTAACTAGCGGGCACTTGGATTATCTAGGTTAGCTAGCGGGCTCTTGCACTATGTAGGTTAACTAGCGGGCCCATTGACTATGTAGGTTAACTAGCGGGCACTTGGACAATATAGGTTAACTAGCGGGCACATGGACGATATAGGTTAACTAGCGGTCACTTGGATTATCTAGGTTACCTAGCGGGCACTTGGACTACGTAGGTTCCCTAGCGGGCACTTGGACTATGTAGGTTCCCTTGCGGGCACTTGGACTATGAATGTCCCTACAGACACTTGAACTATGTAAGTTAAGTCCCGGTCACTTGGACTATGTATGTTAACTAGCGGGCCCTTGGACTACTTAGGTTAACTAGCGGACACTTGCACTATGTAGGTTCCCTATCGGGCACTTGGACAATGTAGGTTACCTAGCGGGCACTTGGACTATGTAGGTTCCCTATCGGGCACTTGGAGAATGTAGGTTAACTAGGGGGCACTAGGACAATGTAGGTTACCTAGCGGGCCCTTGGACTATGTAGGTTACCTAGGGGGAACCTGGACTATGTAGGTTAACTAGTGGGCACTGGGACTATCTAGGTTACCTAGCAGGCACTTGGACTATGTAGGTTAACTAGCGGGCACTTGGACTATCTAGGTTACCTAGCGGGCACTTGGACTATGTACGTTCCCTAGCGGGCACTTGGACTATGTACGTTACCTAGCGGGCACGTGGACTATGTACGTTTCCTAGCGGGTACTTGGTCTATCTAGGTTAACTAGCGGGCACTTGGACTATCTAGGTTAACTAGCAAGCACTTGGACAATCTAGGTTAACTAGCGGGCATTTGGACTATTAGGGCCCCTAGCGGGCATTTGGACTATATTGGTTACATAGCGGGCACTTGGACTATGTAGGTTAACGAACGGGTACTTGGACTATGTAGGTAACCTAGTGGTCACTTGAACTGTCTAGGTTACCTAGCGGGCACTTGGACTATGTAGGTTAACTAGCGGGCACTTGGACTATCTAGGTTAACTAGCGGGCCCTTGCATTATGTAGGTTAACTAGCGGGCCCATGGATTATGTAGGTTTACTAGCAGGCACTTGGACTATCTAGGTTACCTAGTGGGCATTTGGATTATGTAGTTTCCCTAGGGGGCATTTGGACTATTTAGGTTACCTAGCGGGCACTTGGACTATGTACGTTAACTAGCGGGCACTTGGACTATGTACGTTTCCTAGCGGGTACTTGGACTATCTATGTTAACTAGCGGGCACATGGACTATGTAGGATCCCTATAGGGCACTTGGACTAGGTAGGTTCCCTAGCGGGCACTTGGTCTATCTAGGTTAACTAGCGGGCACTTGGACTATCAAGGTTAACTAGTGAGCACTTGGACTCTCTAGGATAACTAGCGGGCACTTGGACTATGAAGGTAAATTAGTGGTCACTTGAACTGTCTAGGTTACCTAGCGGGCACTTGGATTATGTAGGTTAACTAGCGTGCACTTGGACTATCTAGGTTAACTAGCGGGCCCTTGGACGATGTAGGTTAACAAGCAGGCCCTTGAACTATCTAGGTTAACTAGCGGGTACTTGGACTATGCAGGTAACCTAGCGGACACTTGGACTGTCTAGGTTGCATAGCGGGCACTTTTGCTGTCTAGGTTACATAGCGGGCTCTTGGACTTCTAGGTTAACGAACAGGCACTTGGACTATGTAGGTTGCCTAGCGGGCACTTGGACTATCTAGGTTAGGTAACGGGCACTTGGCCTATCTAGGTTGCCTAACAGGCACTTGGATTATGAAGGATCCCTAGCGGGCACATGGACTATCTAGGTTACCTAGCAGGCACTTGGACTATGTATGTCCCCTGGTGGACACTTGGACTATCTAGGTTAACTAACGCGCACTATGACTATCTAGGTTAACTAGCGGGCACTTGGACTATCTAGGTTACCTAGCAGGCACTTGGATTATGAAGGATCCCTAGCGGGCACTTGGACTATCTACGTTAACTAGCGGGCCCTTGCACTCTCTAGGTTACCTAGCGGGCATTTGGACTATGTACCTTCCCTAGCGGGCACTTGGACTATCTACGTTAACTAGCGGGCACTTGGACTATGTAGGTTACCTAGCAGACACTTGCACTATGTAGGTTACCTAGCGGGCACTTGGACTATGTAGGTTAACTAGAGGACACTTGGACGATCTAGGTTAACTAGTGGGCCCTTGGGCGATGTAGGTTAACTAGCGAATACTTGAACGATCTAGGTTAACTAGCGGGCACTTGGACGATCTAGGTTAACTAAGGGGCACTTGGACTATCAAAGTTAACAAGCGAGCCCTTGGACTATGTAGATTAACTAGCGGGCCCTTGGACAATCTAGGTTACCTAGATAGCACTTGGACTATATAGGTTCCCTAGCGGGCACTTGCACTATCTAGGTTAACGAACGGGCACTTGGACTGTGCAGGTAACCTAGCGGGCACTTGGACGGTCTAGGTTTCATAGCAGGCACTTGGACTTCTAGGTTAACGAACGGGCACTTGGACTACGTAGGTTGCCTAGCGGGCACTTGGACTATCTAGGTTAGGTAACGGGCACTAGAACTATCTAGGTTACCTAGCGGGCATTTGGACTATGTACGTCCCCTAGTGGGCACTTTGACTATCTAGTTTAACTAGCGGGCACTTGGACTATCTAGGTTACCTAGCGGGCACTTGGACTCTGTAGGTTAACTAGCGGACACTTGCACTATGTAGGTTAACTAGCGGGCCCATGGATTATGTAGGTTTACTAGCAGGCACTTGGACTATGTAGGTTACCTAGCGAGCACTTGGACTATGTAGGTTCCCTAGCGGGCACTTGGATTATGTAGGTTCCCTTTAGGGCACTTGGACTATGTAGGTTAACTAGCGGGCACTTGGACTATCTAGGTTAACTAGCGGGCCCTTGGATGATGTAGGTTAACTAGCGGGCCCTTGGACGATCTAAGTTAACTAGTGGGCCCTTGGACTATGTAGGTTAACTAGCCAGTACTTGGACGATCTAGTTAACTAGCGGGCAGTTGGACGATCTAGGTTAACTAAGGGGTACTTGGACTATCAAAGTTAACAAGCGAGCCCTTGGACTATGTAGGTTAACTAGCGGGCCCTTGGACTATCTAGGTTACTTAGATAGCACTTGGACTATATAGGTTCCCAAGCGGGCACTTGGACTATCTATGTTAACGAACGGGCACTTGGACTATGCAGGTAACCTAGCGGACACTTGGACTGTCTAGGTTGCATAGCGGGCACTTTTGCTGTCTAGGTTACATAGCGGGCTCTTGGACTTCTAGGTTAACGAACAGGCACTTGGACTATGTAGGTTGCCTAGCGGGCACTTGGACTATCTAGGTTAGGTAACGGGCACTTGGCCTATCTAGGTTGCCTAACAGGCACTTGGATTATGAAGGATCCCTAGCGGGCACATGGACTATCTAGGTTACCTAGCAGGCACTTGGACTATGTACGTCCCCTGGTGGACACTTGGACTATCTAGGTTAACTAACGCGCACTATGACTATCTAGGTTAACTAGCGGGCACTTGGACTATCTAGGTTACCTAGCAGGCACTTGGATTATGAAGGATCCCTAGCGGGCACTTGGACTATCTACGTTAACTAGCGGGCCCTTGCACTCTCTAGGTTACCTAGCGGGCATTTGGACTATGTACCTTCCCTAGCGGGCACTTGGACTATCTACGTTAACTAGCGGGCACTTGGACTATGTAGGTTACCTAGCAGACACTTGCACTATGTAGGTTACCTAGCGGGCACTTGGACTATGTAGGTTAACTAGAGGACACTTGGACGATCTAGGTTAACTAGTGGGCCCTTGGACGATGTAGGTTAACTAGCGAATACTTGAACGATCTAGGTTAACTAGCGGGCACTTGGACGATCTAGGTTAACTAAGGGGCACTTGGACTATCAAAGTAAACAAGCGAGCCCTTGGACTATGTAGATTAACTAGCGGGCCCTTGGACAATCTAGGTTACCTAGATAGCACTTGGACTATATAGGTTCCCTAGCGGGCACTTGCACTATCTAGGTTAACGAACGGGCACTTGGACTGTGCAGGTAACCTAGCGGGCACTTGGACGGTCTAGGTTACATAGCAGGCACTTGGACTTCTAGGTTAACGAACGGGCACTTGGACTACGTAGGTTGCCTAGCGGGCACTTGGACTATCTAGGTTAGGTAACGGGCACTAGAACTATCTAGGTTACCTAGCGGGCATTTGGACTATGTACGTCCCCTAGTGGGCACTTTGACTATCTAGTTTAACTAGCGGGCACTTGGACTATCTAGGTTACCTGCGGGCACTTGGACTCTGTAGGTTAACTAGCGGACACTTGCACGTTCTAGGTTAACTAGCGGGCCCTTGCACTATGTAGGTTAACTAGCGGGCCCATGGATTATGTAGGTTTACTAGCAGGCACTTGGACTATGTAGGTTACCTAGCGAGCACTTGGACTATGTAGGTTCCCTAGCGGGCACTTGGATTATGTAGGTTCCCTTTAGGGCACTTGGACTATGTAGGTTAACTAGCGGGCACTTGGACTATCTAGGTTAACTAGCGGGCCCTTGGATGATGTAGGTTAACTAGCGGGCCCTTGGACGATCTAAGTTAACTAGTGGGCCCTTGGACTATGTAGGTTAACTAGCCAGTACTTGGACGATCTAGTTAACTAGCGGGCAGTTGGACGATCTAGGTTAACTAAGGGGTACTTGGACTATCAAAGTTAACAAGCGAGCCCTTGGACTATGTAGGTTAACTAGCGGGCCCTTGGACTATCTAGGTTACCTAGATAGCACTTGGACTATATAGGTTCCCAAGCGGGCACTTGGACTATCTATGTTAACGAACGGGCACTTGGACTATGCAGGTAACCTAGCGGACACTTGGACTGTCTAGGTTGCATAGCGGGCACTTTTGCTGTCTAGGTTACATAGCGGGCTCTTGGACTTCTAGGTTAACGAACAGGCACTTGGACTATGTAGGTTGCCTAGCGGGCACTTGGACTATCTAGGTTAGGTAACGGGCACTTGGCCTATCTAGGTTGCCTAACAGGCACTTGGATTATGAAGGATCCCTAGCGGGCACATGGACTATCTAGGTTACCTAGCAGGCACTTGGACTATGTACGTCCCCTGGTGGACACTTGGACTATCTAGGTTAACTAACGCGCACTATGACTATCTAGGTTAACTAGCGGGCACTTGGACTATCTAGGTTACCTAGCAGGCACTTGGATTATGAAGGATCCCTAGCGGGCACTTGGACTATCTACGTTAACTAGCGGGCCCTTGCACTCTCTAGGTTACCTAGCGGGCATTTGGACTATGTACCTTCCCTAGCGGGCACTTGGACTATCTACGTTAACTAGCGGGCACTTGGACTATGTAGGTTACCTAGCAGACACTTGCACTATGTAGGTTACCTAGCGGGCACTTGGACTATGTAGGTTAACTAGAGGACACTTGGACGATCTAGGTTAACTAGTGGGCCCTTGGGCGATGTAGGTTAACTAGCGAATACTTGAACGATCTAGGTTAACTAGCGGGCACTTGGACGATCTAGGTTAACTAAGGGGCACTTGGACTATCAAAGTTAACAAGCGAGCCCTTGGACTATGTAGATTAACTAGCGGGCCCTTGGACAATCTAGGTTACCTAGATAGCACTTGGACTATATAGGTTCCCTAGCGGGCACTTGCACTATCTAGGTTAACGAACGGGCACTTGGACTGTGCAGGTAACCTAGCGGGCACTTGGACGGTCTAGGTTACATAGCAGGCACTTGGACTTCTAGGTTAACGAACGGGCACTTGGACTACGTAGGTTGCCTAGCGGGCACTTGGACTATCTAGGTTAGGTAACGGGCACTAGAACTATCTAGGTTACCTAGCGGGCATTTGGACTATGTACGTCCCCTAGTGGGCACTTTGACTATCTAGTTTAACTAGCGGGCACTTGGACTATCTAGGTTACCTAGCGGGCACTTGGACTCTGTAGGTTAACTAGCGGACACTTGCACGATCTAGGTTAACTAGCGGGCCCTTGCACTATGTAGGTTAACTAGCGGGCCCATGGATTATGTAGGTTTACTAGCAGGCACTTGGACTATGTAGGTTACCTAGCGAGCACTTGGACTATGTAGGTTCCCTAGCGGGCACTTGGATTATGTAGGTTCCCTTTAGGGCACTTGGACTATGTAGGTTAACTAGCGGGCACTTGGACTATCTAGGTTAACTAGCGGGCCCTTGGATGATGTAGGTTAACTAGCGGGCCCTTGGACGATCTAAGTTAACTAGTGGGCCCTTGGACTATGTAGGTTAACTAGCCAGTACTTGGACGATCTAGTTAACTAGCGGGCAGTTGGACGATCTAGGTTAACTAAGGGGTACTTGGACTATCAAAGTTAACAAGCGAGCCCTTGGACTATGTAGGTTAACTAGCGGGCCCTTGGACTATCTAGGTTACCTAGATAGCACTTGGACTATATAGGTTCCCAAGCGGGCACTTGGACTATCTATGTTAACGAACGGGCACTTGGACTATGCAGGTAACCTAGCGGACACTTGGACTGTCTAGGTTGCATAGCGGGCACTTTTGCTGTCTAGGTTACATAGCGGGCTCTTGGACTTCTAGGTTAACGAACAGGCACTTGGACTATGTAGGTTGCCTAGCGGGCACTTGGACTATCTAGGTTAGGTAACGGGCACTTGGCCTATCTAGGTTGCCTAACAGGCACTTGGATTATGAAGGATCCCTAGCGGGCACATGGACTATCTAGGTTACCTAGCAGGCACTTGGACTATGTACGTCCCCTGGTGGACACTTGGACTATCTAGGTTAACTAACGCGCACTATGACTATCTAGGTTAACTAGCGGGCACTTGGACTATCTAGGTTACCTAGCAGGCACTTGGATTATGAAGGATCCCTAGCGGGCACTTGGACTATCTACGTTAACTAGCGGGCCCTTGCACTGTGTAAGTTAACTAGCGGGCCCATGGATTATGTAGGTTTACTAGCAGGCACTTGGACTATGTATGTTCCCTAGCGGGCACTTGGACTATGTATGTTCCCTACGGACACTAGAATTATGTAAGTTAACTACCGGGCACTTGGACTATGTATGGTAACTAGCGGGCCTTTGCACGATCTAGATTAACTAGCGCGCCCTTGGACTATGTAGTTTCCCTAGCGGGCAATTGGACTATTTAGGTTACCAAGCGGACACTTGGAGTATGTAGGTTACCTAGCGAACGCTTGGACTATCTAGGTTACCTAGCAGGCACTTTGACTACCTAGGTTAACTAACGGGCACTTGGACTATGTAGATTGCCTAGCGGGCACTTGGACTATGTAGGTTCCCTAGCGGGCACTTGGACTATGTAGGTTCCCTAGCGGGCACTTGGATTATGTAGGTTAACTAGCGGGCACTTGGATGATCAATGTTAACTAGCGGGCACTTGGACTATCTAGGTTAGCTAACGTGCACTTGGATTATGAAGGTTCCCTAGCGGGCACTTGGATTATCTAGGTTACCCAGCGGGCACTTGGACTATGTAGGTCAACTAGCGGGCCCTTGCACTATCTAGGTTAGCTAACTGGCACGTGGACTATGTAGGTTAACTAGCAGACACTTGCATGATCTAGGTTAACTAGCGGGCTCTTGCACTATGTAAGTTAACTAGCGGGCCCACTGACTATGTAGGTTAACTAGCAGGCACTTGGACGATCTAGGTTAACTAGCGGGCACTTGGACGATATAGGTTAACTAGCGGGCACTTGGATTATCTAGGTTAGCTAGCGGGCTCTTGCACTATGTAGGTTAACTAGCGGGCCCATTGACTATGTAGGTTAACTAGCGGGCACTTGGACAATATAGGTTAACTAGCGGGCACATGGACGATATAGGTTAACTAGCGGTCACTTGGATTATCTAGGTTACCTAGCGGGCACTTGGACTACGTAGGTTCCCTAGCGGGCACTTGGACTATGTAGGTTCCCTTGCGGGCACTTGGACTATGAATGTCCCTACAGACACTTGAACTATGTAAGTTAAGTCCCGGTCACTTGGACTATGTATGTTAACTAGCGGGCCCTTGGACTACTTAGGTTAACTAGCGGACACTTGCACTATGTAGGTTCCCTATCGGGCACTTGGACAATGTAGGTTACCTAGCGGGCACTTGGACTATGTAGGTTCCCTATCGGGCACTTGGAGAATGTAGGTTAACTAGGGGGCACTAGGACAATGTAGGTTACCTAGCGGGCCCTTGGACTATGTAGGTTACCTAGGGGGAACCTGGACTATGTAGGTTAACTAGTGGGCACTGGGACTATCTAGGTTACCTAGCAGGCACTTGGACTATGTAGGTTAACTAGCGGGCACTTGGACTATCTAGGTTACCTAGCGGGCACTTGGACTATGTACGTTCCCTAGCGGGCACTTGGACTATGTACGTTACCTAGCGGGCACGTGGACTATGTACGTTTCCTAGCGGGTACTTGGTCTATCTAGGTTAACTAGCGGGCACTTGGACTATCTAGGTTAACTAGCAAGCACTTGGACAATCTAGGTTAACTAGCGGGCATTTGGACTATTAGGGCCCCTAGCGGGCATTTGGACTATATTGGTTACATAGCGGGCACTTGGACTATGTAGGTTAACGAACGGGTACTTGGACTATGTAGGTAACCTAGTGGTCACTTGAACTGTCTAGGTTACCTAGCGGGCACTTGGACTATGTAGGTTAACTAGCGGGCACTTGGACTATCTAGGTTAACTAGCGGGCCCTTGGACGATGTAGGTTAACTAGCGGGCCCTTGCATTATGTAGGTTAACTCGCGGGCCCATGGATTATGTAGGTTTACTAGCAGGCACTTGGACTATCTAGGTTACCTAGTGGGCATTTGGATTATGTAGTTTCCCTAGGGGGCATTTGGACTATTTAGGTTACCTAGCGGGCACTTGGACTATGTACGTTAACTAGCGGGCACTTGGACTATGTACGTTTCCTAGCGGGTACTTGGACTATCTATGTTAACTAGCGGGCACATGGACTATGTAGGATCCCTATAGGGCACTTGGACTAGGTAGGTTCCCTAGCGGGCACTTGGTCTATCTAGGTTAACTAGCGGGCACTTGGACTATCAAGGTTAACTAGTGAGCACTTGGACTCTCTAGGATAACTAGTGGGCACTTGGACTATGAAGGTAAATTAGTGGTCACTTGAACTGTCTAGGTTACCTAGCGGGCACTTGGATTATGTAGGTTAACTAGCGTGCACTTGGACTATCTAGGTTAACTAGCAGGCCCTTGGACGATGTAGGTTAACAAGCGGGCCCTTGAACTATCTAGGTTAACTAGCGGGTACTTGGACTATGTAGGTTAACTAGCGGACCCTTGGACTATGTAGATTCCCTAGTGGGCACTTGGACTATGTATGTTCCAGAGCGGGCACTTGGACTATGTAGTTTCCCTAGCAGGCACTTGGACTATGTAGGTTCCCTAGCGGGCACTTGGACTATGTAGGTTAACTAGCGGGCCCTTGGACTATGTAGATTAACTAGCAGCACTTGGACTATCTACGATAACTAGCGGGCCCTTGGACTATGTAGATTCCCTAGCGGGCACTTGGACTACGTAGGATCCCTAGCGGGCACTTGGACTATGTAAGCTCCCTAGCGGTCACTTGGACTATGAATGTTCCCTACGGACACTTGAACTATGGAAGTTAACTACCGGGCCCTTGGACTATGTATGTTAACTAGCGGGCCCTTGGACTACTTAGGTTAACTATCGAACACTTGCACTATGTAGGTTACCTAGCAGGCACTTGGACTATCTAGGTTAACTAGCGGGCACTTGGACTATCTAGGTTAACTAGCGTGCACTTGGACTATGTAGGTTCCTTAGCGGGCACTTGGACTATCTAGGTTGCCTAGCGTGCACTTGGACGATATAGGTTAACTAGCGTGCCCTTGGAATATCTAGGTTACGTAGTGGGCACTTGGTATATAGGTTAACTAGCGGGCACTTGGACTATGTAGATTAACTAGAGGACACTTGGACTATCTAGGTTAACTAGTGGGCACTTGGACTATGTAGGTTAACTAGCGGGCACTTGGACAATCTAGGTTAACTAGCGGGCACTTGGACGATCTAGGTTAACTAGCGGGCAGTTGGACTATCAAAGTTAACAAGTGAGCCCTTGGACTACGTAGATTAACTAGCGGGCCCTTGGACTATCTGGGTTACCTAGCGGGCACTTGGACTATAAACGTTACCTAGCGGGCACTTGGACTATGTAGGTTACCTAGTGGGCACTTGGACTATCTAGGTTAACGAACGGGCACTTGGAATATGCAGGTAACCTAGCGGACACTTTGACTGTCTAGGTTACCTAACGGGCACTTGGACTTCTAGGTTAACGAACGGGCTCTTGGGCTATGTAGGTTGCCTAGCGGGCACTTGGACTATCTAGGTTAGGTAATGGGCACTTGGACTATCTAGGTTACCTAGCGGGAACGTGGACAATGTAAGTTACCTAGCGGGCACTTGGACTATCTAGGTTACCTAACGGGCACTTTGACTATCTAGGTTACATAGCGGGCACTTGGACTATGTAGGATCCCTATCGGACATTTGGACTACTTAGGTTACCTAGCGGGCACTTGTACCATCTAGGTTAACTAGCGGGCACTTGGAATATCTAGGTCAACTAGTGGGCCCTTGTACTATGTAGGGTAACTAGTGAGCACTTGGACTATCTAGGTTAACAAGCGGACCTTGGACTACGTAGGTTAACTAGCGGGCCCTTGGACTATGTAGGTTAAGTAGCGGGCACTTGGACGATCTAGGTTAACTAGAGGGCACTTGGACTATCTAGGTTAACTAGCGTACACTTGGACTATCTAGGTTAACTAGCGGGCACTTGGATGATCAATGTTAACTAGCGGGCACTTGGACTATCTAGGTTAGCTAACGGGCACATGGATTAAGTACGTCCCCTAGTGGGCACTTGGACTATCTAGGTAAACTAACGGGCACTAGGACGATCTAGGTTAACTAGCGGTCACTTGGACTATCTAGGTTACCTAGCTGGCACTTGGACTATGAAGGTTCCCTAGCGGGCACTTGGATTATCTAGGTTACCCAGCGGGCACTTGGACTATGTAGGTCAACTAGCGGGCCCTTGGACTATCTAGGTTAGCTAACTGGCACGTGGACTATGTAGGTTAACTAGCGGACATTTGCACCATCTAGGTTAACTAGCGGCACTTGGACTATCTACGTTAACTAGCGGGCCCTTGGACTATGTAGATTCCCCAGCGGGCACTTGGACTATGTATGTTCCAGAGCGGGCACTTGGACTATGTAGGTTCCCTAGCAGGCACTTGGACTATGTAGGTTCCCTATCGGGCACTTGGACTATGTAGGTTAACTAGCGGGCCCTTGGACTATGTAGATTAACTAGCAGCACTTGGACTATCTACGATAACTAGCGGGCCCTTGGACTATGTAGATTCCCTAGCGGGCACTTGGACTATCTAGGTTAGCTAACTGGCACGTGGACTATGTAGGTTAACTAGCGGACATTTGCATCATCTAGGTTAACTAGCGGACTCTTGCACTATGTAGGTTAACTAGCGGGCCCATTGACTATGTAGGTTAACTAGCGGGCACTTGGACGATCTAGGTTAACTAGCGGGCACTTGGACAATATAGGTTAACTAGCGGGCAATTGGATTATCTAGGTTAGCTAGCGGGTTCTTTCCCTATGTAGGTTAACTAGCGGGCCCATTGACTATGTAGGTTAACTAGCGGGCACTTGGACGATCTAGGTTAACTAGCGGGCACTTGGACGATATAGGTTAACTAGCGAGCAATTGGATTATCTAGGTTACCTAGCGGGTTCTTTCCCTATGTAGGTTAACTAGCAGGCCCATTGACTATGTAGGTTAACTAGCGGGCACTTGGACGATCTAGGTTAACTAGCGGGCACTTGGACGATATAGGTTAACTAGCGGGCAATTGGATTATCTAGGTTAGCTAGCGAGCTCTTTCCCTATGTAGCTTAACTAGCGGGCCCATTGACTATGTAGGTTAACTAGCGGGCACTTGGACGATCTAGGTTACCTAGCGGGCACATGGACTATGTAGGTTAACGAACAGGCACTTGGACTATGTAGGTAACCTAGTGGTCACTTGAACTGTCTAGGTTACCTAGCGTGCACTTGGACTATGTAGGTTAAGTAGCGGGCACTTGGACTATCTAGGTTAACTAGCGGGCCCTAGGACGATGTAGGTTAACTAGTGGGCCCTTGGACTATGTAGGTTAACTAGCGGGCCCTTGGACCTTGTAGGTTAACTAGCGTGCACTTGGACAATCTAGGTAAACTAGCGGGTACTTGGACTATGTAGGTTAACTAGCAGGCCTATGGACTTTGTAGATTAACTAAGGGCACTTGGACTATCTACGTTAACTAGCGGGCCCATGGACTATGTAGATTCCATAGCGGGCACTTGGACTATGTATGTTCCAGAGCAGGCACTTCGACTATATAGGGTCCCTAGCAGGCACTTGGACTATGTAGATTCCAGAGCGGGCACTTGGACTATATAGGTTCCCTAGCAGGCACTTGGACTATCTATGTTAACGAATGGGCACTTGGACTATGCAGGTAACCTAGCGGGCACTTGGACTTTCTAGGTTACATAGCGGGCACTTTTGCTGTCTAGATTACATAGCGGGCACTTGGACTTCTAGGGTAACGAAAAGGCACTTGGACTATGTAGGTTGCCTAGCGTGCACTTGGACTATCTAGGTTAGGTAACTGGCACTTGGACTATCTAGGTTACCTAGCAGGAACTTGGACTATCTAGGTTGCCTAGCAGGCACTTGGATTATGAAGGATCCCTAGTAGGCACTTGGAGTATCTAGAATACCTAGCGGGCACGTGGACTATGTACGTCCCCTAGTGGGCACTTGGACTATCTAGGTTAACTAACGCGCACTAGGACTATCTAGGTTAACTAGCGGGCACGTGGACTATCTAGGTTACCTAGCAGGCACTTGGATTATGAAGGATCCCTAGCGGGCACTTGGACTATCTAGGTTACCTAGCGGCCACTTGGACTATGTAGGTTAACTAGTGGACACTTTCACGATCTAGGTTAACTAGCGGGCCCTTGCACTATGTAGGTTAACTAGCGGGCCCATGGATTATGTAGGTTTACTAGCAGGCACTTGGACTATGTATGTTCCCTACGGACACTTGAACTTTGTAAGTTAACTACACTTGGCACTTGGACTATGTATGTTAACTAGCGGGCCCTTGGACTATCTAGGTTAACTAGCGGGCACTTGGACTATGTAGTTTCCCTAGCGGGCATTTGGACTATTTACGTTACCAAGCAGGCACTTGGACTATGTAGGTTACCTAGCGAGCACTTGGACTATCTAGGTTACCTAGCAGGCACTTTGATTATCTAGGTTAACTAACGGGCACTTGGACTATATAGGTTCCCTAGCGGGCACTTGGACTATGTAGGTTCCCTAGCGGGCACTTGGATTATGTAGGTTAACTAGCCGGTACTTGGATGATCAATGTTAACTAGCGGGCACTTGGAGTATCTAGGTTAGCTAACGGGCACATGGACTAAGTACGTCCCCTAGTGGGCACTTGGACTATCTAGGTAAACTAACGGGCACTAGGACTATCTAGGTTAACTAGCGGCCACTTGGACTATCTAGGTTACCTAGCTGGCACTTGGACTATGAAGGTTCCCTAGCGGGCACTTGGATTATCTAGGTTACCCAGCGGGCACTTGGACTATGTAGGTCAACTAGCGGGCCCTTGGACTATCTAGGTTAGCTAACTTGCTCGTGGACAATGTAGGTTAACTAGCGGACACTTGCACGATCTAGGTTAACTAGCGGGCTCTTGCACTATGTAGGTTAACTAGCGGGCACTTGGACTATGTAGGTTACCTATCGGGCACTTGGAGAATGTAGGTTAACTAGGGGGCACTAGGACTATGTAGGTTACCTAGCGGGCCCTTGGGCTATCTAGGTTACCTAGCGGGCATTTGGATAATGTAGGCTCCCTAGCGGGCATTTGGACTATATAGATTACCTAGAGGGCACTTAGACTTTGTGGGTTACCTAGCGGGCACTTGGACTATCTAGGTTACCTAGCTGGCACTTGAACTATCTACGTTACCTAGCGGGTACTTGGAGTATGTAGGTTACCTACCGGGCTGTTGGACTATCTAGGTTACCTAGCGGGCATTTGGACTACCTAGGTTAACTAACGGGCACTTGGAGAATGCAGGTTAACTAGGGGACACTAGGACAATGTAGGTTACCTAGCGGGCCCTTGGATTATCTAGGTTACCTAGGGAGAACTTGGACTATGTAGGTTACCCAGCGGGCACTATGACGATCTAGGTTAACTAGCGGGTACTTGGACTATGTAGGTTAACTAGCGCACCCTTGGACTATGTAGATTAACTAGCGGCACTTGGATTATCTACGTTAACTTGCGGGCCCTTGGACTATGTAGATTCCCTAGCGGGCACTTGGACTATGTATGTTACAGAGCGGGCACTTGGACTATGTAGGTTCCATAGCGGGTACTTGGAGAATGTAGGATAACTAGGGGACACTAGGACAATGTAGGTTACCTAGCGGGCCCTTGAACTATCTAGGTTACCTAGCAGGCACTTGGACTATGTACGTTAACTAGCGGGCACTTGGACTATTTACGTTCCCTAGCGGGCACTTGGGCTATATACGTTTCCTAGCGGGTACTTGGACTATCTAGGTTAACTAGCGAGCTCATGGACTATCTAGGATAACTAGCGGGCACTTGGATTATTAGGGTCCCTAGCGGGCATTTGTACTATATAGGTTACCTAGCGGGCACTTGGACTATGTAGGTTAACGGACAGGCACTTGGACTATATAGGTAACCTAGTGGTCACTTTAACTGTCTACGTTACCTAGCGGGCCCTTTGACTATGTAGGTTAACTAGCGGGTACTTGGACTATGTAGGTTAACTAGCGGGCCCTTGGACTATGTAGATTGACTAGCGGCACTTGGACTATCTACGTTAACTAGCGGGCCCTTGGACTATGTAGATTCCCTAGCGGGCACTTGGACTATATATGTTCCAGAGCGGGCACTTGGACTATGTAGGTTCCCAAGCAGGCACTTGGACTATGTAGGTTCCAGAGCGGGCACTTGGACTATCTAGGTTCCCTAGCGGGCACTTGGACTATGTAGGTTAACTAGCAGACACTTGGATGATCTAGGTTAACTAGCGGGTACTTGGACTATGTAGGTTAACTAATGTACCCTTGGACTATGTAGATTAACTAGCATGCACTTGGACTATGTATGTTCCAGAGCGGGCACTTGGACTATGTAGGTTCCCTAGCAGGCACTTGTACTATGTAGGTTCCAGAGCGGGCACTTGGACTATCTAGGTTCCCTAGCGGGCACTTGGACTATGTACGTTAACTAGCGGACACTTGGATGATCTACGTTAACTAGCGGGTACTTGGACTATGTAGGTTAACTAGCGGGCCCTTGGACTATGTAGATTAACTAGCAGCACTTGGACTATCTACGTTAACTAGCGGGCACTTGGACTATGTAGATTCCCTAGCGGGCCCTTGGACTATGTAGGTTCCCTAGCGGGCACTTGGACTATCTAGGTTAACTAGCGGGCACTTGGACTATCTAGGTTACCTAGCGGGCACTTGGACTATGTAGATTAACTAGCGGACACTTGCACGTCTAGGTTAACTAGCGGGCCCTTGCACTATGTAGGTTAACTAGCGGGCCCATGGATTATGTAGGTTTACTAGCAGGCACTTGGACTATCTAGGTTAACTAGCGGGCACTTGGACTATGTAGTTTCCCTAGCGGGCATTTGGACTATTTAGGTTACTAAGCAGGCACTTGGACTATGTAGGTTACATAGCGAGCACTTGGACTATGTAGGTTCCCTAGAGGGCACTTGGATTATGTAGGTTCCCTTTAGGGCAATTGGACTATGTAGGTTAACTAGCGGGCACTTGGACTATCTAGGTTATCTAGCGGGCCCTTGGACGATCTAAGTTAACTAGCGGGTACTTGTACTATGTAGGTTAACTAGCGGGCCCTTGGACTATATAGATTAACTAGCGGCACTTGGACTATCTACGTTAACTAGCGGGCCCTTGGACTATGTAGATTCCCTAGTGGGCACTTGGACTATGTATGTTCCAGAGCGCGCACTTGGACTATGTAGGTTCCCAAGCAGGCACTTGGACTATGTAGATTCCCTAGCGGGCACTTGGACTACGTAGATTCCCTAGCGGGCACTTGTACTATGTAGGTTCCCTTGCGGGCACTTGGACAATGAATGTTCCCTACAGACACTTGAACTATGTAAGTTAACTACCGGGCACTTGGACTATGTATGTTAACTAGCGGGCCCTTGGACTACTTAGGTTACCAAGCGGGCACTTGGACTATGTAGGTTCCCTATCGGGCACTTGGACTATGTAGGTTACCTAGCGGGCACTTGGACTATGTAGGTTCCCTATCGGCGACTTGGAGAATGTAGGTTAACTAGGGGGCACTAGGACAATGTAGGTTACCTAGCGGGCCCTTGGACAATCTAGGTTACCTAGGGGGAACCTGGACTATGTAGGTTAACTAGTGGGCACTTGGACTATCTAGATTACCTAGCAGGCACTTGGACTATGTAGGTTAACTAGCGGGCACTTGGACAATTTGGTTACCTAGCGGGCACTTGGACTATGTACGGTCCCTAGCGGGCATTTGGACTATCTACGTTTCCTTGTGGGCACTAGGACTATGTACGTTTCCTAGCGGGTGCTTGGACTAGATAGGTTCCCTAGCGGGCACTTGGTCTATCTAGGTTAACTAGCGGGCACTTTGACTATCTAGGTTAACTAGCAAGCACTTGGACTACCTAGGTTAACTAGCGGGCATTTGGACTATTAGGGCCCCTAGCGGGCATTTGGACTATATTGGTTACCTAGCGGGCACTTGGACTATGTAGGTTAACGAAAGGGTACTTGGACTATGTAGGTAACCTAGTGGTCACTTGAACTGTCTAGGTTACCTAGCAGGCACATGGACTATGTAGTTTAAGTAGCGGGCACTTGGACAATCTAGGTTAACTAGCGGGCCCTTGGACGATGTAGGTTTACTAGCGGGCCCTTGCATTATGTACGTTAACTAGCGGGCCCATGGATTATGTAGGTTTACTAGCAGGCACTTGGACTATCTAGGTTAACTAGCGGGCACTTGAATTATGTAGTTTCCCTAGCTGGCATTTGGACTATTTATGTTACCTAGCGGGCACTTGGACTATGTAGGTTACCTACCGGGCACTTGGACTATCTAGGTTACCTAGCAGGCACTTTGACTATCTAGGTTAACTAACGGGCACTTGGACTATGTAGGTTGCCTAGCGAGCACTTGGATTATGTAGGTTCCCTATCGGGCACTTGGACTATGTAGGTTAACTAGCGGGCACTTGAACTGTCTAGGTTACCTAGTGGGCACTTGGATTATCTAGGTTAATGAACGGGCACTAGGACTATGTAGGTTACCTAGCCGCCACTTGGACTATCTAGGTTAGCTAACAGGCACTTGGACTATCTAGGTTCTCTAGCGGGCACTTGGACTATCTAGGTTACCTAGCTGGCACTTGGATTATGTAGGTCAACTAGCGGGCCCTTGGACTATCTAGGTTAGCTAACGGGCACTTAGATTATGTAGGTTACCTAGCGGGAACTTGGACTATCTAGGTTGTCTAGCGGGCTCTCAGACTATATAGGTTAACTAGCGTGCCCTTGGAATATCTAGGTTACCTAGCGGGCACTTGGACTATCTAGGTTAACGAACGGGCACTTGGAATATGCAGGTAACCTAGCGGGCACTTGGACTGTCTAGGTTACCTAACGGGCACTTGGACTTCTAGGTTAACGAACGGGCTCTTGGGCTATGTAGGTTACCTAGTGGGAACTTGGACAATGTAAGTTACCTAGCGGGCACTTGGACTATCTAGGTTACATAGCGGGCACTTGGACTATGTAGGATAACTAGCGAGCACTTGGATTCTAGGTTTCCTAGCGGGCACTTGGACTATCTAGGTTACGTAGCGGGCTTTCGACTATGTAGGTTTCCTAGCGGGCATTTGGACTATCTAGGTTAACGAACGGGTACTTGGACTATTTAGGTAACCTAGCGGGCACTTGGACAGTCTAGGTTACCTAGCGGGCACTTGGACTATCTTGGTTAACGAACGGGCACTTGGACTATGTAGGTTACCCAGGGGCACTTGGACTATGTAAGATCCCTATCGGACATTTGGACTACTTAGGTTACCTAGCGGGCACTTGTACCATCTAGGTTAACTAGCGAGCACTTGGACTATCTAGGTCAACTAGTGGGCGCTTGTACTATGTAGATTAACTGGCAAGCAATTGGACTATCTAGGTTAACAAGCGGACCTTGGACTATGTAGCTTTACTAGCGGGGACCTTGGACTATGTAGGTTAACTAGCGGGCACTTGGACGATCTAAGTTAACTAGCGTGCACTTGGACAATCTAGGTTAACTAGTGGGCACTTGGATGATCAATGTTAACTAGCGGGCACTTGGACTATCTAGGTTAGCTAACGAGCACATGGACTAAATACGTCCCCTAGTGGGCACTTGGATTATCTAGGTAACCTAACGGGCACTAGGACTATCTAGGTTAACTAGCGGGCACTTGGACTATCTAGGTTACCTAGCTGGCACTTGGACTATGAAGGTTCCCTAGCGGGCACTTGGATTATCTAGGTTACCCAGCGGGCACTTGGACTATGTAGGTCAACTAGCGGGCCCTTGGACTATCTAGGTTAGTTAACTGGCACGTGGACTATGTAGGTTAACTAGCGGACACTTGCACGATCTATGTTAACTAGCGGGCTCTTGCACTATGTAGGTTAACTAGCGGGCCCATTGACTATGTACGCTAACTAGCGGGCACTTGGACGATCTATGTTAACTAGCGGGCACTTGGACGATATAGGTTACCTAGCAGACACTTGGACTATGTATGTTCCCTAGTGGGCATTTGGACTATATAGATAACCTAGCGGGCAGTTAGACTTTGTAGGTTACCTAGCGGGCACTTGGACTATCTAAGTTACCTAGCTGGCACTTGAACTATCTACGTTGCCTAGCGGGTTCTTGGAGTATGTAGGGTACCTAGCGGGCTGTTGGACTATCTAGTTTACCTAGCAGGCATTGGACTATCTAGGTTAACTAACGGGCACTTGGACTATGTAGGTTCCCAAGCGGGCACTTGAACTCTGTAAGTTAACTACCGGGCACTTGGATTATGTATGTTAACCTACGGGTCCTTGGACTACTTAGGTTAACTAGCGGACACTTGCACTATGTAGGTTACCTAGCGGACACTTGTACTATGTAGGTTAACTAGAAGGCCCTTCGACTATCTAGGTTACCTAGCAGGCACTTGGACTATGTAGGTTAACTAGCGGGCACTTGCACTCTCTAGGTTACCTAGCGGGCATTTGGACTATGCACCTTCCCTAGCGGGCACTTGGACTATCTACGTTAACTAGCGGGCACTTGGACTATGTAGGTTACCTAGCAGACACTTGCACTATGTAGGTTACCTAGCGGGCACTTGGACTATGTAGGTTAACTAGAGGACACTTGGACGATCTAGGTTAACTAGTGGGCCCTTGGACGATGTAGGTTAACTAGCGAATACTTGAACAATCTAGGTTAACTAGCGGGCACTTGGACGATCTAGGTTAACTAAGGGGCACTTGGACTATCAAAGTTAACAAGCGAGCCCTTGGACTATGTAGATTAACTAGCGGGCCCTTGGACAATCTAGGTTACCTAGATAGCACTTGGACTATATAGGTTCCCTAGCGGGCACTTGCACTATCTAGGTTAACGAACGGGCACTTGGACTGTGCAGGTAACCTAGCGGGCACTTGGACGGTCTAGGTTACATAGCAGGCACTTGGACTTCTAGGTTAACGAACGGGCACTTGGACTACGTAGGTTGCCTAGCGGGCACTTGGACTATCTAGGTTAGGTAACGGGCACTAGAACTATCTAGGTTACCTAGCGGGCATTTGGACTATGTACGTCCCCTAGTGGGCACTTTGACTATCTAGTTTAACTAGCGGGCACTTGGACTATCTAGGTTACCTAGCGGACACTTGGACTCTGTAGGTTAACTAGCGGACACTTGCACGATCTAGGTTAACTAGCGGGCCCTTGCACTATGTAGGTTAACTAGCGGGCCCATGGATTATGTAGGTTTACTAGCAGGCACTTGGACTATGTAGGTTACCTAGCGAGCACTTGGACTATGTAGGTTCCCTAGCGGGCACTTGGATTATGTAGGTTCCCTTTAGGGCACTTGGACTATGTAGGTTAACTAGCGGGCACTTGGACTATCTAGGTTAACTAGCGGGCCCTTGGATGATGTAGGTTAACTAGCGGGCCCTTGGACGATCTAAGTTAACTAGTGGGCCCTTGGACTATGTAGGTTAACTAGCCAGTACTTGGACGATCTAGTTAACTAGCGGGCAGTTGGACGATCTAGGTTAACTAAGGGGTACTTGGACTATCAAAGTTAACAAGCGAGCCCTTGGACTATGTAGGTTAACTAGCGGGCCCTTGGACTATCTAGGTTACCTAGATAGCACTTGGACTATATAGGTTCCCAAGCGGGCACTTGGACTATCTATGTTAACGAACGGGCACTTGGACTATGCAGGTAACCTAGCGGACACTTGGACTGTCTAGGTTGCATAGCGGGCACTTTTGCTGTCTAGGTTACATAGCGGGCTCTTGGACTTCTAGGTTAACGAACAGGCACTTGGACTATGTAGGTTGCCTAGCGGGCACTTGGACTATCTAGGTTAGGTAACGGGCACTTGGCCTATCTAGGTTGCCTAACAGGCACTTGGATTATGAAGGAACCCTAGCGGGCACATGGACTATCTAGGTTACCTAGCAGGCACTTGGACTATGTACGTCCCCTGGTGGACACTTGGACTATCTAGGTTAACTAACGCGCACTATGACTATCTAGGTTAACTAGCGGGCACTTGGACTATCTAGGTTACCTAGCAGGCACTTGGATTATGAAGGATCCCTAGCGGGCACTTGGACTATCTACGTTAACTAGCGGGCCCTTGCACTATGTAAGTTAACTAGCGGGCCCATGGATTATGTAGGTTTACTAGCAAGCACTTGGACTATGTATGTTCCCTAGCGGGCACTTGGACTATGTATGTTCCCTACGGACACTAGAATTATGTAAGTTAACTACCGGGCACTTGGACTATGTATGGTAACTAGCGGGCCTTTGCACGATCTAGATTAACTAGCGCGCACTTGGACTATGTAGTTTCCCTAGCGGGCATTTGGACTATTTAGGTTACCAAGCGGACACTTGGAGTATGTAGGTTACCTAGCGAACACTTGCACTATCTAGGTTACCTAGCAGGCAGTTTGACTACCTAGGTTAACTAACGGGCACTTGGACTATGTAGATTGCCTAGCGGGCACTTGGACTATGTAGGTTCCCTAGCGGGCACTTGGACTATGTAGGTTCCCTAGCGGGCCCTTGGATGATGTAGGTTAACTAGCAGACACTTGCATGATCTAGGTTAACTAGCGGGCTCTTGCACTATGTAAGTTAACTAGCGGGCCCATTGACTATGTAGGTTAACTAGCAGGCACTTGGACGATCTAGGTTAACTAGCGGGCACTTGGACGATATAGGTTAACTAGCGGGCACTTGGATTATCTAGGTTAGGTAGTGGGCTCTTGCACTATGTAGGTTAACTAGCGGGCCCATTGACTATGTAGGTTAACTAGCGGTCACTTGGACAATATAGGTTAACTAGCGGGCACTTGGACGATATAGGTTAACTAGCGGTCACTTGGATTATCTAGGTTACCTAGCGGGCAATTGGACTATGTAGGTTCCCTAGCGGGCATTTGGACTATATAGATAACCTAGCGGGCACTTAGAATTTGTAGGTTACCTAGCGGGCACTTGGACTATCTAGGTTAACTAACGGGCACTTGGACTATTTAGGTTCCCTAGCGGGCCCTTGGACTATGTAAGTTCCCAAGCGGGCACTTGGACAATGTGGGTTTCCTGGCGGGCATTTCTACTATCTAGGTTACCTAAAGGGCACTTGGACTATGTAGGTTCCCTAGCGGACACTTGCATTATGTAGGTTCCCTATCGGGCATATGGACTATGTAGGTTACCTAGAGGGTACTTGGACTATGTAGGTTCCATATCGGGTACTTGGAGAATGTAGGTTAACTAGGGGCACTAGGACTATGTAGGTTACCTAGCGGGCCCTTGGACTATCTAGGTTACCTAGTGGGCATTTGGACTATGTAGACTCCCTAGCGGGCATTTGGACTATATAGATTACCTAGCGGGCACTTAGACTTTGTAGGTTTCCTAGCGGGCACTTGGACTATCTAGGTTACCTAGCTGGCACTTGAACTATCTACGTTACCTAGCGGGTACTTGGAGGATGTAGGTTACCTACTGGGCTGTGGGACTATCTAGGTTACCTAGCGGGTACTTGAACTATCTAGGTTAACTAACGGGCACTTGGACTATGTAGGTTCCCTAGAAGGCACTTGGAGAATGTAGGTTAACTAGGGGACACTAGGACAATGTAGGTTACCTAGCGGGCCCTTGGACTCTCTAGGTTACCTAGGGAGAACTTGGACTATGTAGGTTAACTAGCGGGCATTAGGACGATCTAGGTTAACTAGCGGATACTTGGACTATGTAGGTTAACTAGCGGGCCCTTGGACTATGTAGATTAACTAGCGGCACTTGGACTATCTAGGTTAACTAGCGGGCCTTTGGACTATGTAGATTCCCTAGCGGGCACTTGGACTATGTATGTTCCAGAGCGGGCACTTGGACTATGTAGGTTCCCTAGCGGGCACATGGAGAATGTAGGTTAACTAGGGGACACTAGGACAATGTAGGTTACCTGGCGGGCCCTTGGACTATCTAGGTTACCAGGGAGAACTTGGACTATGTAGGTTAACTAGTGGGCACTTGGAATATCTAAGTTACCTAGCAGGCACTTGGACTATGTAGGTTAACTAGCGGGCACTTGGACTATGTACGTTCCCTAGCGGGCACTTGGGCTATCTACGTTACCTAGCGGGCACTTGGACTATGTATGTTAACTAGCGGGCACTTGGACTATGTACGTTTCCTAGCGGGTACTTGGACTATCTATGTTAACTAGCGGGCACTTGGACTATGTAGGTTCCTTATCGGGCACTTGGACTATCTAGGTTAACTAGCGAGCTCTTCGACTATCTAGGATAACTAGCGGGCACTTGGATTATTAGGGTCTCTAGCGGGCATTTGTACTATATAGGTTACCTAGCGGGCACTTGGACTATGTAGGTTAACGAACAGGCACTTTGACTATGTAGGTAACCTAGTGGTCACTTTAACTGTCTACGTTACCTAGCGGGCCCTTGGACTATGTAGGTTAACTAGCAGGCATTAGGACGATCTAGGTTAACTAGAGGGTACTTGGACTATGTAGGTTAACTAGCGGGCCCTTGGACTATGTAGATTAACCAGCGGCACTTGGAATGTCTACGTTAACTAGCGGGCCCTTGGACTATGTAGATTCCCTAGCGGGCACTTGGACTATGTATGTTCCAGAGCGGGCAATGGACTGTGTGGTTCCCTGGCAGGCACTTGGAATATCTAGGTTGATGAACGGGCACTTGGACTATGCAGGTAACCTAGCGGGCACTTGTACTGTCTAGGTTACATAGCGGGCACTTGGACTTCTAGGTTAACGAATGGGCACTTGGGCTATGTAGGTTGCCTAGCGGGCACTTGGACTATCTAGGTTAGGTAACGGGCACTAGAACTATCTAGGTTACCTAGCGGGCACTTGGACTATGTACGTCCCCTAGTGGGCACTTGGACTATCTAGGTTAACTAACAGGCACTTGGACTATCTAGGTTAACTAGCGGGCACTTGGACTAACTAGGTTACCTAGCAGGCACTTGGACTATGAAAGTTAACTAGCGGACACTTGCACGATCTAGGTTAACTAGCGGGCACTTTGACTATCTAGGTTAACTAGCGGGCCCTTGCACTATGTAGGTTAACTAGCGGGCCCATGGATTATGTAGGATTACTAGCAGGCACTAGGACTATCTACGTTAACTAGCGGACACTTGGACTATGTAGTTTCCCTAGCGGGCATTTGGACTATTTAGGTGACCAAGCAGGCACTTGGACTATGTAGGTTACCAAGCAAGCACTTTGACTATCTAGGTTACCTAGCAGGCACTTTGACTATCTAGGTTAACTAACGGGCACTTGGACTATGTAAGTTGCCTAGCGGGCACTTGGAATATGTAGGTTCCCTAGCAGGCACTTGGATTATGTAGGTTCCCTTTCGGGCACTTGGACTATGTAGGTTAACTAGCGGGCACTTGGACTGTCTAGGTTACCTAGCGGGCACTTGGATTATCTAGGTTAACGAACGGGCACATGGACTATGTAGGTTACATAGCCGCCACTTGGACTATCTAGGTTAGCTAACAGGCACTTGGACTATTTAGGTTCCCTAGAGGGCACTTGTACAATCTAGGATACCTAGCTGGCACTTGGACTATGTAGGTCAACTAGCGGGCCCTTGGACTATCTAGGTTTGCTAACGGGCACTTAGATTATGGAGGTTAACTAGTGGGCACTTGGAATATGTAGGTTAACTAGCGGGCCCATGGACTATGTAGGTTTACTAACGTGTCCTTGGACTATCTAGGTTCCCTAAAGGGCACTTGTTCTATCTAGGTTACCGAACGGGCACTTGGACTATCTAGGTTACCTAAAGGGCACTTGGGCTATGTAGGCTAATTAGGGGGCCCTTGGACATTCTAGGTTACCTAGCGGGTCCTTGAACTATCTAGGTTAACTAGAGGGCATTTGCACTATCTAGGTTACCTAGCAGGCACTGGGACTATGTACGTTCCCTAGCGGGCACTTGGACTATCTAGGTTACGTAGCGGGCACTTGGTATATAGATTAACTAGCGGGCACTTGGACTATATAGGTTAACTAGCGGACACTTGCACGATATAGGTTAACATGCGGGCCCTTGCATTATGTAGGTTAACTAGCGGGCCCATGAATTATGTAGGTTAACTAGCAGGCACTTGGACTATCTAGGTTAACTAGCGTGCACTTGGACTATGTAGGCTCCTTAGCGGGCACTTGGACTATCTAGGTTCCCTAGCGGGCACTTGTTCTATGTAGTTTAACTAGCGTGCCCTTGGACTATCTAGGTTACGTAGCTGGCACTTGGTATATAGGTTAACTAGCGGGTACTTGGACTATATAGGTTAACTAGCGGACACTTGCACGATCTAGGTTAACTAGCGGGCCCTTGCACTATGTAGGTTAACTAGCGGGCCCATGGATTATGTAAGTTTACTAGCAGGCACTTGGACTATCTAGGTTAACTAGCGGGCACTTGGACTATGTAGTTTCCCTAGCGGGCATTTGGACTATTTAGGTTACCTAGCGGGCACTTGGACTATGTAGGTTACCTAGCGGGCAATTGGACTATCTAGGTTACTTAGCGGGCACTTGGACTATGTAGGTTAACTAGCGGACACTTGCACAATCTAGGTTAACTAGCGGGCCCTTGCACTATGTAGGTTAACTAGCGGGCCCATGGATTATATAGGTTTACTAGCAGGCACTTGGACACTCTAGGTTTACTAGCGGGCACTTGGACTATGTAGTTTCCCTAGCGTTCATTTGGACTATTTAGGTTACCAAGCGGGCACTTGGACTATGTAGTTTACCTAGCGAGCACTTGGACTATCTAGTTTACCTAGCAGGCACTTTGACTATCTAGGTTAACTAGCGGGCACTTGAACTATCTAGGTTAACTAGCTGGCACTTGGACTATGTAGGCTCCATAGCGGGCACTTGGACTATCTAGGTTACCTAGCAGGCACTGGGACTATGTAGGTTCGCTAGCGGGCACTTGGACTATCTAGGTTGCCTAGCGGGCACTTGTACTATGTAGGTAAACTAGCGTGCCCTTGGACTATCTAGGTTACGTAGCGGGCACTTGGTATATAGATTAACTAGCGGGCACTTGGACTATATAGGTTAACTAGCGGACACTTGCTCGGTCTAGGTTAACTTGCAGACCCTTGCACTATGTAGGTTAACTAGCAGTCCCATGGATTATGTAGGTTTACTAGCAGGCACTTGGACTATCTAGGTTAACTACCGGGCACTTGAACTATCTAGGTTAACTAGCGTGAATTGGACTATGTAGGCTCCTTAGCGGGCACTTGGACTATCTAGGTTGCCTAGCGGGCACTTGTACTATGTAGATTAACTCGCGTGCCCTTGGACTATCTAGGTTACGTAGCGGGAACGTGGTATATAGGTTAACTAGCGGGCACTTGGACTATATAAGTTAACTAGTGGACACTTGCACGATCTAGGTTAACTAGCGGGCCCTTGCACTATGTAGGTTAACTAGCGGGCCCATGGATTATGTAGGTTTACTAGCAGGCACTTGGACTATCAAGGTCAATAGCGGGCACTTGGACTATGTAGTTTCCCTAGCGGGCATTTGGACTATTTAGGTTACCTAGCGGGCACTTGGACTATGTAGGTTACCTAGCGGGCACTTGGACTATCTAGGTTACCTAGCAGGCACTTTGACTATCTAGGTTAACTAACGGGCACTTGGACTATGTAGGTTGCCTAGCGGGCACTTGGATTATGTAGGTTCCCTATCGGGCACTTGGACTATGTAGGTTAACTAGCGGGCACTTGGACTGTCTAGGTTACCTAGCGGGCACTTGGATTATCTAGGTTAACGAACGGGCACTTGGACTATGTACGTTACCTAGCCGCCACTTGGACTATCTAGGTTAGCTAACAGGCACTTGGACTGTCTAGGTTCCCTAGCGGGCACTTGTACTATCCAGGTTACCTAGCTGGCACTTGGACTATGTAGGTCAACTAGCGGGCCCTTGGACTATCTAGGTTTGCTAACGGGCACTTGGAATATGTAGGTTAAGTAGCAGGCCCATGGACTATGTAGGTTTACTAATGTGTCCTTGGACTATCTAGGTTCCCTAAAGGGCACTTGGACTATCTAGTTTACCGAACGGGCACTTGGACTATCTAGGTTACCTAAAGGGCACTTGGGCTATGTAGGCTAATTAGGGGGCCCTTGAACAATCTAGGTTACCTAGCGGGTATTTGAACTATCTAGGTTAACTAGCGGACACTTGCACTATCTAGGTTACCTAGCGGGCACTGGGACTATGTACGTTCCCTAGCGGGCACTTGGACTATATAGGTTAACTAGCGGACACTTGCACGATATAGGTTAACATGCGGGCACTTGCATTATGTAGGTTAACTAGCGGGCCCATGAATTATGTAGTTTTACTAGCAGGCACTTGGACTATCTAGGTTAACTAGCGGGCACTTGGACTATCTAGGTTAACTAGCGTGCACTTGGACTATGTAGGCTCCTTAGCGGGCACTTGGACTATCTAGGTTCCCAAGCGGGCACTTGTTCTATGTAGGTTAACTAGCGTGCCCTTGGACTATCTAGGTTACGTAGCTGGCACTTGGTATATAGGTTAACTAGCGGGCACTTGGACAATATAGGTTAACTAGCGGACACTTGCATGATCTAGGTTAACTAGCGGGCCCTTGCACTATGTAGGTTAACTAGCGAGCCCATGGATTATGTAAGTTTACTAGCAGGCATTTGGACTATCTAGGTTAACTAGCGGGCACATGGACTATGTAGTTTCCCTAGCGGACATTTGGACTATTTAGGTTACCTAGCGGGAACTTGGACTATGTAGGTTACCTAGCGGGCACTTGGACTATCTAGGTTACCTAGCGGGCACTTGGACTATGTAGGTTAACTAGCGGACACTTGCACAATCTAGGTTAACTAGCGGGCCCTTGCACTATGTAGGTTAACTAGCGGGCCCATGGATTATGTAGGTTTACTAGCAGGCACTTGGACACTCTTGGTTTACTAGCGGGCACTTGGACTATGTAGTTTCCCTAGCGTTCATTTGGACTATTTAGGTTACCAAGCGGGCACTTGGACTATGTAGTTTACCTAGCGAGCACTTGGACTATCTAGGTTACCTAGCAGGCACTTTGACTATCTAGGTTAACTAGCGGGCACTTGGACTATCTAGGATAACTAGCGTGCACTTGGAATATGTAGGCTCCTTAGCGGGCACTTGGACTATCTAGGTTCCCTAGCGGGCACTTGTTCTATGTAGGTTAACTAGCGTGCCCTTGGACTATCTAGGTTACGTAGCTGGCACTTGGTATATAGGTAAACTAGCGGGCACTTGGACTATATAGGTTAACTAGCGGACACTTGCTCGATCTAGGTTAACTAGCGGGCCCTTGCACTATGTAGGTTAACTAGCGGGCCCATGGATTATGTAAGTTTACTAGCAGGCACTTGGACATCTAGGTTAACTTGCGGGCACTTGGACTATGTAGTTTCCCTAGCGGGCATTTGGACTATTTAGGGTACCTAGCGGGCACTTGGACTATCTAGGTTACCTAGCGGGCACTTGGACTATGTAGGTTAACTAGCGGGCCCATGGATTATGTAAGTTTACTAGCAGGCACTTGGACATCTAGGTTAACTAGCGGGCACTTGGACTATGTAGTTTCCCTAGCGGGCATTTGGACTATTTAGGTTACCTAGCGGGCACTTGGACTATCTAGGTTACCTAGCGGGCACTTGGACTATGTAGGTTAACTAGCGGACCCTTGCACAATCTAGGTTAACTAGCAGGCCCTTGCACTATGTAGGTTAACTAGCGGGCCCATGGGTTATGTAGGTTTACTAGCAGGCACTTGGACACTCTAGGTTTACTAGCGGGCACTTGGACTATGTAGTTTCCCTAGCGTTAATTTGGACTATTTAGGTTACCAAGCGGGCACTTGGACTATGTAGTTTACCTAGCGAGCACTTGGACTATCTAGGTTACCTTGCAGGCACTTTGACTATCTAGGTTAACTAAAAGGCACTTGGACTATGTAGGTTGCCTAGCGGGCACTTGGACTATGTAGGTTCCCTAGCGGGCACTGGATTATGTAGGTTCCCTTTCGGGCACTTGGACTATGTAGGTTAACTAGCGGGCACTTGGACTGTCTAGGTTACCTAGAGGGCATTTGGATTATCTAGGTTAACTAACGGGCACATGGACTATGTAGGATACCTAGCCGCCACTTGGACTATCTAGGTTAGCTAACAGGCACTTGGACTATTTAGGTTCCCTAGCGGGCACTTGTACCATCTAGGATACCTAGCTGGCACTTGGATTATGTAGGTCAACTAGCGGGCCCTTGGACTATCTAGGTTAGCTAACGGACACTTAGATTATGTAGGTTAACTAGCGGGCACTTGGAATATATAGGTTAACTAGCGGCCCCATGGAATATGTAGGTTTACTAACGGGCCCTTGGACTATCTAGGTTCCCTAAAGGGCACTTGGACTATCTAGGTTACCGAACGGGCACTTGGTCTATCTAGGTTACCTAAAGGGCACTTGGACTATATAGGCTAATTAGGGGGCCCTTGAACGATCTAGGTTATCTAGCGGGTACTTGCACTATCTAGGTTACCTAGCAGGCACTGGGACTATGTACATTCGCTAGCGTGCACTTGGACTGTCTAGGTTACGTAGCGGGCACTTGGTATATTGATTAGCGGGCACTTGGACTATATAGGTTAACTAGCGGACACTTGCTCGATCTAGGTTAACTTGCGGGCCCTTGCACTATGTAGGTTAACTAGCAGTCCCATGGATTATGTAGGTTTACTAGCAGGCACTTGGACTATCTAGGTTACCTAGCGGGCACTTGGACTATCTAGGTTAACTAGCGGGCCCTTTGACTATGTAGGTTACCTAGCAGACACTTGCACTATGTAGGTAACCTAGGGGGAACTTGGAATATGTAGGTTAACTAGAGGACACTTGCACAATCTAGGTTAACTAGCGGGCCCTTGCACTATGTAGGATAACTAGCGGGCCCATGGATTATGTAGGTTTACTAGCAGGCACTTGGCCGATCTAGTTTAACTAGTGGTCCCTTGACGATGTAGGTTAACTAGCTAGTACTTGGACAATCTAGGTTAACTCGCGGGCACTTGGACGATCTAGGTTAACTAAGGGGCACTTGGACTATCAAAGTTAACAAGCAAGTCCTAGGACTATGTAGGTTAACTAGCGGGCCCTTGGACTATCTAGGTTACCTAGATAGCACTTGGACTATATAGGTTCGCTAGCGGGCACTTGGAATATCTAGGTTAACGAACGGGCACTTGGACTATGCAGGTAACCTAGCGGGCACTTGGACTGTGTAGGTTACATAGCGGGCACTTGGATTTCTAGGTTAACGAACTGGCACTTGGACTATGTAGGTTGCCTAGCGGGCACTTGGACTATCTAGGATAGGTAAAGGGCACTAGAACTATCTAGGTTAGGTAAAGGGCACTAGAACTATCTAGGTTACCTAGCGGGCACTTGGACTATGTACGTCGCCTAGTGGGCACTTGGACTATCTAGGTTAACTAACGGGCACTAGGACTATCTAGGTTAACTAGCGGGCACTTGGACTATCTAGGTTACCTAGCGGGCACTTGGACTATGTAGGTTAACTAGAGGACACTTGCACAATCTAGGTTAACTAGCGGGCTCTTGCACTATGTAGGATAACTAGCGGCCCCATGGATTATGTAGGTTTACTAGCAGGCACTTGGACACTCTAGGTTAACTAGCGGGCACTTGGACTATGTAGTTTCCCTAGCGTGCACTTGGACTATGTAGGTCAACTAGCGGGCCCTTGGACTATCTAGGTTAGCTAACGGGCACTTAGATTATGTAGGTTAACTGGCGGGCACTTGGAATATGTAGGTTAACTAGCGGACACTTGCACTATGTAGGTTAACTAGCAGGCCCATGGACTATGTAAGTTTACTAGAGGGCCCTTGGACTATCTGGGTTCCCTAAAGGGCACTTGGACTATCTAGGTTACATAGCGGGCACTTGGACTTCTAGGTTAACGAACGGGCACTTGAACTATGTAGGTTGCCTAGCGGGCATTTGGAGTATCTAAGTTAGGTAACGGGCACTAGAACTATCTAGTTTACCTAGCGGGCACTTGGACTATCTAGGTTACCTAGCGGGCAATTGGACTATGTAGGTTAACTAGCGGACACTTGCACTATCTAGGTTAACTCGCGGGACCTTGCACTATGTAGGTTAACTAGCGGGCCCATGGATTATGTAGGTTTACTAGCAGGCACTTGGACTATCTAGGTTAACTAGTGGGCACTTGGACTATGTAGTTTCCCTAGCGGGCATTTGGACTATTTAGGTTACCAAGCGGGCACTTGGACTATGTAGGTTACCTAGCGAGCACTTGGACTATCTAGGTTACCTAGCAGGCACTTTGACTATCTAGGTTAACTAGCTGGCCATTGCACTATCTAGGTTAGCTAACGGGCACTTAGATTATGGAGGTTAACTAGCGGGCACTTGGAATATGTAGGTTAACTAGCGGGCCCATGGACTATGTAGGTTTACTAACGTGTCCTTGGACTATCTAGGTTCCCTAAAGGGCACTTGGACTATCTAGGTTACCGAACGGGCACTTGGACTATCTAGGTTACCTAAAGGGCACTTGGGCTATGTAGGCTAATTAGGGGGCCCTTGGACGATCTAGGTTACCTAGCGGGTACTTGAACTATCTAGGTTAACTAGCGGGCACTTGCACTATCTAGGTTACCTAGCGGGCACTGGGACTATGTACGTTCGCTAGCGGGCACTTAGACTATCTAGGTTACGTAGCGGGCACTTGGTATATAGATTAACTAGCGGGCACTTGGACTATATAGGTTAACTAGCGGACACTTGCACGATCTAGGTTAACTTGGGGGCCCTTGCACTATGTAGGTTAACTAGCGGGCCCCTGAATTATGTAGGTTTACTAGCAGGCACTTGGACTATCTAGGTTAACTAGCGGGCACTTGGACTATCTAGGTTCCCTACCGGGCACTTGTTCTATGTAGGTTAACTAGCGTGCCCTTGGACTATCTAGGTTACGTAGCGGGCACTTGGTATATAGGTTAACTAGCGGGCACTTGGACTATATAGGTTAACTAGCGGACACTTGCACGATCTAGGTTAACTAGCGGGACCTTGCACTATGTAGGTTAACTAGCGGGCCCATGGATTATGTAGGTTTACTAGCAGGCACTTGGACTATCTAGGTTAACTAGCGGGCACTTGGACTATGTAGTTTCCCTAGCGGGCATTTGGACTATTTAGGTTACCTAGCGGGCACTTGGACTATCTAGGTTACCTAGCAGGCACTTTGAATATCTAGGTTAACTAACGGGCACTTGGACTATGTAGGTTGCCTAGCGGGCACTTGGATTATGTAGGTTCCCTATCGGGCACTTGGACTATGTAGGTTAACTAGCGGGCACTTTGACTGTCTAGGTTACCTAGCGGGCACTTGGATTATCTAGGTTAACGAACGGGCACTTGGACTATGTAGGTTACCTAGCCGCCACCTGGACTATCTAGGTTAGCTAACAGGCTCTTGGACTATCTAGGTTCCCTAGCGGGCACTTGTACTATCTAGGTTACCTAGCTGGCACTTGGATTATGTAGGTCAACTAGCGGGCCCTTGGACTATCTAGGTTAGCTAACGGGCACTTAGATTATGTAGGTTAACCAGCGGGCACTTGGAATATGTAGGTTAACTAGCGGACACATGCACTATGTAGGTTAACTAGGGGGCCCATGGACTATGTAGGTTTACTAGAGGGCCCTTGGACTATCTGGGTTCCCTGAAGGGCACTTGGACTATCTAGGTTACCGAACGGGCACTTGGACTATCTAGGTTCCTTAGCGGGCACTTGGACTATGTAGGTTGCCTAGCGGGCACTTGGACAATGTAGGTTAACTAGCGTGCCCTTGGACTATCTAGGTTACGTAGCGGGCACTTGGTATATAGGTTAACTAGCGGGCACTTGGACTATGTAGGTGAACTAGAGGACACTTGGACTATCTAGGTTAACTAGTGGGCCCATGGACTATGTAGGTTTACTAACGTGTCCTTGGACTATCTAGGTTGCCTAAAGGGCACTTGGACTATCTAGGTTACCGAACGAGCACTTGGACTATCTAGGTTACCTAAAGGGCACTTGGGCTATGTAGGCTAATTAGGGGGCCCTTGGACAATCTAGGTTACCTAGCGGGTACATGAACTATCTAGGTTAACTAGCGGGCAGTTGCACTATCTAGGTTACCTAGCGGTCACTGGGACTATGTACGTTCCCTAGCGGGCATTTGGACTATTTAGGTTACCTAGCGGGCACTTGGACTATGTAGATTACTTAGCGGGCACTTGGACTATCTAGGTTACCTAGCAGGCACTTTGAATACCTAGGTTAACTAACGGGCACTTGGACTATGTAGGTTGCCTAGCGGGCACTTGGATTATGTAGGTTCCCTATCGGGCACTTGGACTATGTAGTTTAACTAGCGGGCACTTTGACTGTCTAGGTTGCCTAGCGGGCACTTGGATTATCTAGGTTAACGAACGGGCACTTAGACTATGTAGGTTACCTAGCCGCCACCTTGACTATCTAGGTTAGCTAACAGGCACTTGGACTATCTAGGTTCCTTAGCGGGCACTTGTACTATCTAGGTTACCTAGCTGGCACTTGGATTATGTAGGTCAACTAGCGGGCCCTTGGACTATCTAGGTTAGCTAACGGGCACTTAGATTATGTAGGTTAACTAGCGGGCACTTGGAATATATAGGTTAACTAACGGACACTTGCACTATGTAGGTTAACTAGCGGGCCCATGGACCATGTAGGTTTACTAGAGGGCCCTTGGACTATCTGGGTTCCCAGAAGGGCACTTGGACTATCTAGGTTACCGAACGGGCACTTGGACTATCGAGGTTCCTTACCGGGCACTTGGACTATCTAGGTTGCCTAGCGGGCACTTGGACTATGTAGGTTAACTAGCGTGCCCTTGGACTATCTAGGTTACGTAGCGGGCACTTGGTATATAGGTTAACTAGCGGGCACTTGGACTATGTAGGTGAAGTAGAGGACACTTGGACTATCTAGGTTAACTAGTGGGCCCTTGGACTATGTAGGTTAACTAGCAGGCACTTGGACAATCTAGTTTAACTAGCGGGCACTTGGACGATCTAGGTTAAGTAGCGGGCACTTGGACTATCAAAGTTAACAAGTGAGCCCTTGGACTATGTGGGTTAACTAGCGGGCCCTAGGATTATCTAGGTTACCTAGCGGGCACTTGGACTATAAAGTTTACCTGGCGGGCACTTGGATTATGTAGGTTACCTAGTGGGCACTTGGACTATCTAGGTTAACGAACGGGCACTTGGAATATGCAGGTAACCTTGCGGGCACTTGGACTTCTAGGTTAGCGAACGGGCTCTTGGGCTATGTAGGTTGCCTAGCAGACACTTGGACTATCTAGGTTAGGTAACGGGCACTTTGACTATCTAGGTTACCTAGCGGGAACTTGGACAATGTAAGTTACCTAGCGGGCACTTGGACTATCTAGGTTACCTAACGGGCACATTGACTATCTAGGTTACATAGCGGGCACTTGGACTATGTAGGTTAACTAGCGAGCACTTAGATTCTAGGTTACCAAGCAGGCACTTGGACTATCTAGGTTACCTAGCGGACACTTGGATTATGTAGGTTCCCTATGGGGCATTTGGAGTATGTAGGTTACCTAGCGGGCACTTAGACAATGTAGGTTAACTATCGGGCACTTGGAGAATGTAGGTTAACTAGGGGGCACTAGGACTATGTAGGTTCCCTAGCGGGCCCTTGGACTATGTAATTTCCCTAGCGGGCACTTGGACTATGTGGGTTCCCTAGCGGGCAATTGGACAATCTAGGTTACCTAACGGGCACTTGGACTATGTAGGTTTCCTAGCGGGCACTTGAATTATGTAGGTTCCCTATCGGGCACTCAGACTATGTAGGTTAACTAGCGGGCATTTGGACTATGTAGGTTACCTAGCGGGCACTTGGACTATGTAGGTTCCCCGTGGGGCACTTGGAGAATGTAGATTACCTAGGAGGCACTAGTACAATATAGGTTACCTAGCGGGCCCTTGGACTATCTAGGTTACCTAGCGGGCACTTCGACTATGTACGTTAACTAGCGGGCACTTGGACTATCTACGTTACCTAGCAGGCACTTGGACTATGTATGTTAACTAGCGGGCACCTGGACTATGTACGTTTCCTAGCGGGTACTTGGACTATCTATGTTAACTAGCGGGCACTTGGACTACGTAGGTTCCCTATCGGGCACTTGGATTATCTAGGATAACTAGCGAGCACTTGGACTATCCAGGATAACTAGCGGGCACTTGGACTATTAGGGTCCCTAGCGGGCATTTGTACTATATAGGTTACCTAACGGGCACTTGGACTATGTAGGTTAACAAACAGGCACTTGGACTATGTATGTAACCTAGTGGTCACTTGAACTGTCTAGGTTACCCAGCGGGCACTTGGACTATGTAGGTTAACTAGCGGGCACTTGGACTATCTAGGTTAACTAGCGGGCCCTTGGACGATGTAGGTTAACTAGCGGGCCCTTGGACTATGTAGGTTAACTAGCGGGCACTAGGACGATCTAGGTTAACTAGCGGGTACTTGGACTATGTAGGTTAACTAGCGGGCCCTTGGACTATGTAGATTAACTAGCGGCACTTGGACTATCTACGTTAACTAATGGGCCCTTGGACTATGTAGATTCCCTAGCGGGCACTTGGACTATGTAGGTTCCAGAGCGGGCACTTGGACTATGTATGGTCCCTACGGACACTTGAACTATGTAAGTTAACTACAGGGCACTTGGACTATATATGTTAACTATCGGGCCCTTGGACTACTTAGGTTAGCTAGCGGACACTTGCACTATGTAGGTTACCTAGCGGGCACTTGGACTATCTAGGTTAACTAGCGGGCGCTTGGACTATGTAGGTTACCTAGCAGACACTTGCACTATGTAGGTTACCTAGGGGGAACTTGGAATATGTAGGTTAACTAGAGGACACTTGTACGATCTAGGTTAACTAGTGGGCCCTTGGACGATGTAGGTTAACTAGCTAGTACTTGGACGGTCTCGGTTAACTAGCGGGCACTTGGACGATCTAGGTTAACTAAGGGACACTTGGACTATCAAAGTTAACAAGCGAGCCCTAGGATTATGTAGGTTAAGTAGCGGGCCCTTGGACTATCTAGGTTACCTAGATAGCACTTGGACTATATAGGTTCCCTAGCGGGCACTTGGAATATCTAGGTTAACGAACGGGCACTTGGACTATGCAGGTAACCTAGCGGGCACTTGGACTGTGTAGGTTACATAGCGGGCACTTGGACTTCTAGGTTAACGAATGGCACTTGGACTATGTAGGTTGCCTAGCGGGCACTTGGACTATCTAGGTTAGGTAACGGGCACTAGAACTATCTAGGTTACCTAGCGGGCACTTGGACTATGTATGTCCCATAGAGGGCACTTGGACTATCTACGTTAACTAACAGGCGCTAGGACTATCTAGGTTAACTAGCGGGCACTTTGACTATCTAGGTTACATAGCGGGAACTTGGACTATGTAGGTTAACTAGCGGACACTTGCACGATCTAGGTTAACTAGCGGTCCCATGGATTATGTAGGTTTACTAGCAGGCACTTGGACTATCTACGTTAACTAGCGGGCACGTGGACTATGTAGTTTCCCTAGCGTTCATTTGGACTATTTAGGTTACCAAGCGGGCACTTGGACTATGTAGTTTACCTTGCGAGCACTTGGACTATCTAGGTTACTTAGCAGGCACTTTGACTATCTAGGTTAACTAACGGGCACTTGAACTATGTAGGTTGCCTAGCGGGCACTTGGACTATGTAGGTTCCCTAGCGGGCACATGGATTATGTAGGTTTCCTTTCGGGCACTTGGACTATGTAGGTTAATTAGCGGGCACTTGGACTCTCTAGGTTACCTAGCGGGCACTTGGATTATCTAGGTTAACGAACGGGCACATGGACTATGTAGGATACCTAGCCGCCACTTGGACTATCTAGGTTAGCTAACAGGCACTTGGACTATTTAGGTTCCCTAGCGGGCACTTGTACCATCTAGGATACCTAGCTGGCACTTGGACTATGTAGGTCAACTAGCGGGCCCTTGGACTATCTAGGTTAGCTAACGGGCACTTAGATTACGTAGTTTAACTAGCGGGCACTTGGAATATGTAGGTTAACTAGGGGGGCCATGGGCTATGTAGGTTTACTAACGGGTCCTTGGACTATCTAGGTTCCCTAAAGGGCACTTGGACTATCTAGGTTACCGAACAGGCACTTGGACTATCTAGGTAACCTAAAGGGCACTTGGACTATGTAGGCTAATTAGGGGGCCCTTGGACTATCTAGGTTACCTAGCGGGTACTTGAACTATCTAGGTTAACTAGCGGGCACTTGCACTATCTAGGTTACCTAGCAGGCACTGGGACTATGTACATTCGCTACCGGGCACTAGAACTATCTAGGTTGCCTAGCGGGCACTTGTATTATGTAGGTTAACTAGAGTGCCCTTGGACTATCTAGGTTACGTAGCGGGCACTTGGTATATAGATTAACTAGCAGGCACTTGGACTATATAGGTTAACTAGCGAACACTTGCATGATCTAGGTTAACTTGCGGGCCCTTGCACTATGTAGGTTAACTAGCGGTCCCATGGATTATGTAGGTTTACTAGCAGGCACTTGGACTATCTAGGTTAACTAGCGGGCACTTGAACTATCTAGGTTAACTAGCGTGCACTTGGACTACGTAGGCTCCTTAGCGGGCACGTGGACTATCTAGGTTGCCTAGCGGGCACTTGTACTATGTAGGTTAACTAGCGTGCCCTTGGACTATCTAGGTTACGTAGCGGGCACGTGGTATATAGGTTAACTAGCGGGCACTTGGACTACATAGGTTAACTAGTGGACACTTGCACGATCTAGGTTAACTAGCGGGCCCTTGCACTATGTAGGTTTATTTGCGGGCCCATGGATTATGTAGGTTTACTAGCAGGCATTTGGACTATCAAGGTTAATAGCGGGTACTTGGACTATGTAGTTTCCCTTGCGGGCATTTGGACAATTTAGGTTACCTAGCGGGCACTTGGACTATGTAGGTTACCTAGCGGGCACTTGGACTATCTAGGTTACCTAGCAGGCACTTTGACTATCTAGGTTAACTAACGGGCACTTGGACTATGTACGTTACCTAGCCGCCACTTGGACTATCTAGGTTAGCTAACAGGCACTTGGACTATCTAGGTTCCCTAGCGGGCACTTGTACTATCTAGGTTACCTAGCTGGCACTTGGACTATAAAGGTCAACTAGCGGGCCCTTGGACTATCTAGGTTAGCTAATGGGCACTTAGATTATGTAGGTTAACTGGCGGGCACTTGGAATATGTAGGTTAACTAGAGGACACTTGCACTATGTAGGTTAACTAGCGGGCCCATGGACTATATAGGTTTACTAGAGGGCCCTTGGACTATCTGGGTTCCCTAAAGGGCACTTGGACTATCTAGGTTACCTAGCTGGCACTTGGACTATGTAGGTCAACTAGCGGGCCCTTGGACTATCTAGGTTAGCTAACGGGCACTTAGATTATGTAGGTTAACTGGCGGGCACTTGGAATATGTAGGTTAACTAGCGGACACTTGCACTATGTAGGTTAACTAGCGGGCCCATGGACTATGTAGGTTTAGTAGAGGGCCCTTGGACTATCTGGGTTCCCTAAAGGGCACTTGGACTATCTAGGTTACCGAACGGGCACTTGGACTATCTAAGTTACCGAACGGGCACTTGGACTATCTAGGTTACTTAGCGGGCACTTGGATTATGTAGGCTAACTAGGGGGCCCTTGGACGATCTAGGTTACCTAGCGGGTACTTGAACTATTTAGGTTAACTAGCGGGCACTTGCACTCTCTAGGTTACCTAGCGGGCACTTGGACTATGTACGTTCCCTAGCGGGCACTTGGACTATCTATGTTAACTAGCAGGCACTTGGAATATGTAGGTTAACTAGCGGACACTTGCACTATGTAGGTTACCTAGCAGGCACTTAGACTATCGAGGTTAACTAGCGTGCACTTGGACTATGTAGGTTCCTTAGCGGGCACTTGGACTATCTAGGTTGCCTAGCGGGCACTTGGACTATGTAGATTAACTAGCGGCACTTGGACTATCTACGTCAACTAGTGGTCCCTTGGACTATGTAGATTCCCTAGCGGGCACTTGGACTATATATGTTCCAGAGCGGGCACTTGGACTATGTAGGTTCCCTAGCAGGCACTTGGACTATGTACGTTCCAGAGCGGGCACTTGGACTATCTAGGTTCCCTAGCGGGCACTGGGACTATTTAAGTTAACTAGCGGACACTTGGATGATCTAGGTTAACTAGCGGGTACTTGGACTATGTAGGTTAACTAGCGTGCTCTTGGACTATGTAGAAAAACTAGCAGCACTTGGACTATCTACGTTAATTAGCGGGCCCTTGGACTATGTAGATTCCCTAGCGGGCACTTGGACTATGTAGGTTCCCTAGCGGGCACTTGGACTATGTATGTTCCCTAGCGGGCACTTGGACTATATATGGTCCCTACGGACACTTGAACTATGTAAGTTAACAACAGGGCACTTGGACTATATATGTTAACTAGCGGGCCCTTGGACTACTTAGGTAAGCTAGCGGACACTTGCACTATGTAGGTTACCTAGCGGGCACTTGGACTATGTAGGTTCCCTAGCGGGCACTTGGACTATCTAGGTTACCTAGCAGGCACTTTGAATATCTAGGTTAACTAACGGGCACTTGGACTATGTAGGTTAACTAGAGGACACTTGGACGATCTAGGTTAACTAGTGGGCCCTTGGACGTTGTAGGTTAACTAGCCAGTACTTGGACGATCTAGGTTAACTAGCGGGCACTTGGACGATCTAGGTTAACTAAGGGGCACTTGGACTATCAAAGTTAACAAGCGAGCCCTAGGACTATGTAGGTTAACTAGGGGGCCCTTGGACTATCTAGGTTACCTAGATAGCACTTGGACTATATAGGTTCCCTAGCGAGCACTTGGAATATCTAGGTTAACGAACGGGCACTTGGACTATGCAGGTGACCTAGCGGGCACTTGGACTGTGTAGGTTACATAGCGGGCACTTGGACTTCTAGGTTAACGAACTGGCACTTGGACTATGTAGGTTGCCTAGCGGGCACTTGGACTATCTAGGTTAGGTAACGGGCACTAAAACTATCTGGGTTACCTAGCGGGCACTTGGACTATGTACGTCCCATAGTGGGCACTTGGACTATCTAGGTTAACTAACGGGCACTAGGACTATCTAGGTTAACTAGCGGGCACTTTGACTATCTAGGTTACCTAGCGGGCACTTGGACTATGTAGGTTAACTAGCGGACACTTGCACGATCTAGGTTAACTAGCGGGCACATGGATTATGTAGGTTTACTAGCAGGCACTTGGACTATCTAGGATAACTAGCGGGCACTTGGACTATGTAGTTTCCCTAGCGTGCATTTGGACTATTTAGGTTACCAAGCGGGCACTTGGACTATATAGTTTACCTAGCGAGCACTTGGACTCTCTAAGTTACCTAGCAGGCACTTTGACTATCTAGGTTTACTAACGGGCACTTGGACTATGTAGGTTAGCTAGCGGACACTTGCACTATGTAGGTTCCCTAGCGGGCACTTGGATTATGTAGGTTCCCTTTCGGGTACTTGGACTATGTAGGTTAACTAGCAGACACTTGCATTATGTAGGTTACCTAGGGGGAACTTGGACTATGTAGGTTAACTAGAGGACACTTGGACGATCTAGGTTAACTAGTAGGCCCTTGGACGATGTAGGTTAACTAGCCAGTACTTGGACGATCTCGGTTAACTAGCGGGCACTTGGACGATCTAGGTTAAATAAGGGGCACTTGGACTATCAAAGTTAACAAGCGAGCCCTAGGACTATGTAGGTTAACTAGCGGGTCCTTGGACTATCTATGTTACCTAGATAGCACTTGGACTATATAGGTTCCCTAGCGGGCACTTGCACTATCTAGGTTAACGAATGGGCACTTGGACTATGCAGGTAACCTAGCAGGCACTTGGACTATCTATGTTAACTAGCGGGCACTTGGAATATGTAGATTAACTAGCGGACACTTGCACTATGTAGGTTACCTAGCAGGCACTTGGACTATCTAGGTTAACTAGCGGGCTCTTGGACTATGTAGGTTAACTAGCGTGCACTTGGACTATATAGGTTCCTTAGCGGGCACTTGGACTATCTAGGTTGCCTAGCGGGCACTTGGACTATGTAGGTTAACTAGCGTGCCCTTGGACTATCTAGGTTACTTAGCGGGCACTTGGTATATAGGGTAACTAGCGGGCACTTGGACTATCTAGGTTAACTAGAGGACACTTGGATTATCTAGGTTAACTAGTGGGCCCTTGGACTATGTAATTAACTAGCGGGCACTTGGACTATCTAGGTTAACTAGCGGGCACTTGGACGATCTAGGTTAACTAGCGGGCCCTTGTACTATGTAGGTTAACTAGCGAGCACTTGGACTATCTAGGTTAACTAGCGGACCTTGGACTACGTAGGTTAACTAGCGGGCCGTTGGGCTATGTAGATTCCCTAGAGGGCATTTGGACTATATAGATAACCTAGCAGGCACTTAGACTTTGTAGGTTACCTAGCGGGCAGTTGGACGTTGTAGGTTACCTAGCTGGCACTTGAACTATCTACGTTACCTAGCGGGTTCTTGGAGAATGTAAGTTTCCTAGCGGGCTGTTAGACTATCTAGGTTACCAAGCGGGCACTTGGACTATCTAGGTTAACTAACGGGCACTTGGACTATGTAGGTTCCCTAGAGGGCCCTTGGACTATGTAAGTTCCCTAGCGGGCACTTGGACTATGGGGTTTCCTGGCGGGCATTTGGACTATCTAGGTTACCTAACGGGCACTTGGACTATGTAGGTTCCCTAGCGGGCACTTGGACTATCTATGTTGCCTAGCGGGCACTTGGACTATGTAGGCTCCCTAGTAGTCATTTGGATTATATAGATGACCTAGCGGGCACTTAGAATTTGTAGGTTACCAAGCGGACACTTGGACTATGTGGGATCCCTAGCGGGCATTTGGACTATCTAGGTTACCTAACGGGCACTTGGACTATGTAGGTTCCCTAGCGGGCACTTGGATTATGTAGGTTCCCTATCAGGCACATGGACTATGTAGGTTAACTAGCGGGCATTTGGACTATGTAGGTTACCTAGCGGGCACTTGCACTATGTAGGTTCCCTATCGGGCACTTGGAGAATGTAGGTTAACTAGGGGGCACTAGGACAATGTAGGTTACCTAGCGGGCCCTTGGACTATCTAGGTTAACTAGGGGGAACCTGGACTATGTAGGTTAACTAGTGGGCACTTGGACTGTGGAGGTTAACTAGCGGGCACTTTGACTGTCTAGGTTACCTAGCGGGCACTTGGATTATCTAGGTTAACGAACGGGCACTTGGACTATGTACGTTACCTAGCCGCCACTTGGACTATCTAGGTTAGCTAACAGGCACTTGGACTATCTAGGTTCCGGAGCGGGCACTTGTACTATCTAGGTTACCTAGCTGGCACTTGGACTATGTAGGTCAACTAGCGGGCCCTTGGACTATCTAGATTGGCTAACGGGCACTTAGATTATGTTGTTTAACTAGCGGGCACTTGGAATATGTAGGTTAACTAGCGGACACTTTCACTATGTAGGTTAACTAGCGGGTCCATGGACTATGTAGGTTTACTAGAGGGCCCTTTGACTATCTGGGTTCCCTAAAGGGCACTTGGACTATCTAGGTTACCGAAGGGGCACTTGGACTATCTAGCTTACCGAACGGGCACTTGGACTATCTAGGTTACTTAACGGGCACTTGGACTATGTAGGCTAACTAGGGGGCCCTTGGACGATCTAGGTTACCTAGTGGGCACTTGGACTGTCTAGGTTAACGAACGGGCACTTGGAATATGCAGGTAACCTAGCGGGCACTTGGACTGTCTAGGTTACCTAGCGGGCACTTGGACTATGTAGGTTGCTTCGCGGGCACTTGGACTATCTAGGTTATGTAACGGGCACTTTGAGTATCTAGGTTACCTAGCGGGAACTTGGACCATGTAAGTTACTTAGCGGGCACTTGGACTATCTAGGTTACCTTACGGGCACTTTGACTATCTAGGTTTCATAGCGGGCACTTGGACTATGTAGGTTAACTAGCGAGCACTTGGTCTCTAGGTTACCTAGCGGGCACTTGGACTATCTAGGTTACCTAGCAGGCACTTGGACTATCTAGGTTAACGAACGGACACATGGACTATGTAGTTTACCTAGCGGGCACTTGGACTCTGTAGGATCCCTATCAGACATTTGGACTAGTTAGGTTACCTAGCGGTCACTTGGACTATCTAGGTTAACTAGCAGGCACTTGGACTATCTAGGTCAACTAGCGGGCCCTTGTACTATGTAGGTTAACTAGCGAGCACTTGGACTATCTAGGTTAACTAGCTGACCTTGGACTAGGTAGGTTAACTAGCGGGCCCTTGGGCTATGTAGATTCCCTAGAGGGCATTTGGACTATATAGATAACCTAGCGGGCACTTAGACTTTGTAGGTTACCTAGCGGGCAGTTGGACGTTCTAGGTTACCTAGCTGGCACTTGAACTATCTACGTTACCTAGCGGGTTCTTGGAGAATGTAAGTTTCCTAGCGGGCTGTTGGACTATCTAGGTTACCAAGCGGGCACTTGGACTATCTAGGTTAACTAACGGGCACTTGGACTATGTAGGTTCCCTAGAGGGCCCTTGGACTATGTAAGTTCCCTAGCGGGCACTTGGACTATGTGGGTTTCCTGGCGGGCATTTGAACTATCTAGGTTACCTAACGGGCACTTGGACTATGTAGGTTCCCTATAGGGCACTTGGACTATGTAGGTTAACTAGAGGGCATTTGGACTATGTAGGCTCCCTAGTGCTCATTTGGATTATATAGATGACCTAGCGGGCACTTAGATTTTGTAGGTTACCAAGCGGACACTTGGACTATGTGGGTTCCCTAGCGGGCATTTGGACTATCTAGGTTACCTAACGGGCACGTGGACTATGTAGGTTCCCTAGCGGGCACTTGGATTATGTAGGTTCCCTATCGGGCACTTGGACTATGTAGGTTAACTAGCGGGCATTTGGACTATGTAGGTTACCTAGCGGGCACTTGCACTATGTAGGTTCCCTATCGGACATTTGGAGAATGTAGGTTAACTAGGGGGCACTAGGACAATGTAGGTTACCTAGCGGGCACTTGGACTATCTAGGTTACCTAGGGGGAACCTGGACTAAGTAGGTTAACTAGTGGGCACTTGGACTATGTAGGTTAACTAGCGGGCACTTTGATTGTCTAGGTTACCTAGCGGGCACTTGGATTATCTAGGTTAACGAACGGGCACTTGGACTATGTACGTTACCTAGCCGCCACTTGGACTATCTAGGTTAGCTAACAGGCACTTGGACTATCTAGGTTCCCGAGCAGGCACTTGTACTATCTAGGTTACCTAGCTGGCACATGGACTATGTAGGTCAACTAGCGGGCCCTTGGACTATCTAGATTACCTAACGGGCACTTAGATTATGTAGTTTAACTAGCGGGCACTTGGAATATGTAGGTTAACTAGCGGACACTTGCACTATGTAGGTTAACTAGCGGGCCCATGGACTATGTAGGTTTACTAGAGGGCCCTTTGACTATCTGGGTTCCCTAAAGGGCACTTGGACTATCTAGGTTACCGAAGGGGCACTTGGACTATCTAGCTTACCGAACGGGCACTTGGACTATCTAGGTTACTTAGCGGGCACTTGGACTATGTAGGCTAACTAGGGGGCCCTTGGACGATCTAGGTTACCTAGCGGGTACTTGAACTATCTAGGTTAACTAGCGGGCACTTGAACTCTCTAGGTTACCTAGCGGGCACTTGGACTATGTACGTTCCCTAGCGGGCACTTGGACTATCTATGTTAACTAGCGGGCACTTGGAATATGTAGGTTAACTAGCGGACACTTGCACTATGTAGGTTACCTAGCAGGCACTTGGACTATCAAGGTTAACTAGCGGGCACTTGGACTATCTAGGTTAACTATCATGCACTTTGACTATGTATATTCCTTAGCGGGCACTTAGACTATCTAGGTTGCCTAGCGGGCACTTGGACTATGTAGGTTAACTAGCGTGCCCTTGGACTATGTAGGTTACGTAGCGGGCACTTGGTATATAGGTTAACTCGCGGGCACTTGGACTATGTAGGTTAACTAGCGGGCACTTGGACGATCTAGGTTAACTAGCGGGCACTTGGACTATCAAAGTTAACAAGTGAGCCCTTGGACTATGTAGGTTAACTAGCGGGCCCTTGGACTATCTAGGTTACCTAGCGGGCACTTGAACTATAACGTTTACCTAGCGGGCACTTGGACTATGTAGGTTACCTAGTGGGCACTTGGACTATCTAGGTTAACGAACGGGCACTTGGAATATGCAGGTAACCTAGCGGGCACTTGGACTGTCTAGGTTACCTAGCGGGCACATGGACTTCTAGGTTAATGAACGGGCACTTGGTCTATGTAGGTTGCTTAGCGGGCACTTGGACTATCTAGGTTAGGTAACGGGCACTTTGAGTATCTAGATTACCTAGCGGGAACTTGGACAATGTAAGTAACCTAGCGGGCACTTGGACTATGTAGGTTCCCTCTCGGGCACTTGGAGAATGTAGGTTAACTAGGGGGCACAAGGACTATGTAGGTTACCTAGCGGGCCCTTGGACAATCTAGGTTACCTAGCGGGCATTTGGACTATGTAGGCTCCCTAGCGGTCATTTCGACTATATAGATTACCTAGCGGGCACTTAGCTTTTGTAGGTTACCAAGTGGGCACTTGGACTATGTGGATTCCCTAGCGGGCATTTGGACTATCTAGGTTACCTAACGGGCACTTGGACTATGTAGGTTCCCTAGAGGGCACGTGGATTATGTAGGTTCCTATCGGGCACTTGGACTATGTAGGTTACCTAGCGGGCACTTGCACTATGTAGGTTCCCTATCGGGCACTTGGAGAATGTAGGTTAACTAGGGGGCACTAGAACAATGTAGGTTACCTAGCGGGCCCTTGGACTATCTAGGTTACCTAGGGGGAACCTGGACTATGTAGGTTAACTAGTGGGCACTTGGACTATGTAGGTTAACTAGAGGGCACTTTGACTGTCTAGGTTACCAATTGGGCACTTGGATTATCTAGGTTAACGCACGGGCACTTGGACTATGTACATTACCTAGGCTCCACTTGGACTATCTAGGTTAGCTAACAGGCACTTGGACTATCTAGGTTCCCTAGCGGGAACTTGTACTATCTAGGTTACCTAGCTGGCACTTGGACTATGTAGGTCAACTAGCGGGCCCTTGGACTATCTAGATTAGCTAACGGGCACTTAGATTATGTAGGTTCACTAGCGGGCACTTGGAATATGTAGGTTAACTAGCGGACACTTGCACTATGTAGGTTAACTAGCGGGCCCATGGACTATGTAGATTTACTAGAGGGCCCTTGGACTATCTGGGTTCCCTAAAGGGCACTTGGACTATCTAGGTTACCAAACGGGCACTTGGATTATCTAGGTTACCGAACAGTAACTTGGACTATCTAGGTTACTTAGCGGGCACTTGGACTATGTAGGCTAACTAGGGGGCCCTTGGACGATCTAGGTTACCTAGCGGGCACTTGGACTTCTAGGTTAACGAACGGGCACTTGGTCTATGTAGGTTGCTTAGCGGGCACTTGGACTATCTAGGTTAGGTAACGGGCACTTTGAGTATCTAGGTTACCTAGCGGGAACTTGGACAATGTAAGTTACCTAGCGGGCACTAGGACTATCTAGGTTACGTAACGGGCACTTTGACTATCTAGGTTATATAGCGGGCACTTGGATTATGTAGGTTAACTAGCGAGCACTTGGACTCTAGGTTACCTAGCGGGCACTTGGACTATCTAGGTTACCTAGCAGGCACTTGGACTATCTAGGTTAACGAACGGACACATGGACTATGTAGTTTACCTAGCGGGCACTTGGACTATGTAGGATCCCTATCGGACATTTGGACTACTTAGGTTACCTAGCGGGCACTTGGACTATCTAGGTTAACTAGCAGGCACTTGGACTATTTAGGTCAACTAGCGGGCCCTTGTACTATGTAGGTTAAATAGCGAGCACTTGGACTATCTAGGTTAACTAGGCGACCTTGGACTACGTAGGTTAACTAGCGGGCCCTTAGACTATGTAGGTTAAATAGCGGGCACTTGGACGATCTAGGTTAACTAGAGGGCACTTGGACTATCTAGGTTAACTAGCGTGCACTTGGACTATCTAGGTTAAGTAGCGGGCACTTGGATGATCAATGTTAACTAGCGGGCACTTGGACTATCTAGGTTAGCTAACGGGAACTTGGACTAAGTACGTCCCCTAGTGGGCACTTGGACACTCTAGGTTAACTAACGGGCACTAGGACTATCTAGGTTACCTAGCTGGCACTTGGACTATGAAGGTTCCCTAGCGGGCACTTGGATTATCTAGGTTACCTAGCGGGCACTTGGACTATGTAGGTCAACTAGCGGGCCCTTGGACTATCTAGGTTAGCTAACAGGCACTTGGACTATCTAGGTTCTCTAGCGGGAACTTGTACTATCTAGGTTACTTAGCTGGCACTTGGACTATGTAGGTCAACTAGCGGGCCCTTGGAATATCTAGGTTAGCTAACTGGCACTTGGACTATGTAGGTTAACTAGCAGACACTTGCACGATCTAGGTTAACTAGCGGGCCCATTGACTATGTTGCTTATGTAGCGGGCAATTGGATGATCTAGGTTGACTAGCGGAAACTTGGACTATGTAGGTTCCCTAGCGGGCATTTGGACTATATAGATAACCTAGCGGGCACTTAGACTTTGTAGGTTACCTAGCGGGCAGTTGGACTTTCTAGGTTACCTGGCTGGCACTTGAACTATCTACGTAACCTAGCAGGTTCTTGGAGTATGTAGGTTACCTAGCGGGCTGTTGGACTATCTAGGTTACCAAGCAGGCACTTGGACTATCTAGGTTAACTAACGAGCACTTGGACTATGTAGGTTCCCTAGCGGGCCCTTGGACTATGTAAGTTCCCTAGCGGGCACTTGGACTATGCGGGTTTCCTGTCGGGCATTTGGACTATCTAGGTTACCTAACATGCAATTGGACTATGTAGGTTCCCTAGCGGGCACTTGGATTATTTAGGTTCCCTAACGGGCACTTGGACTATGTAGGTTAACTAGAGGGCATTTGGACTATGTAGGTTACCTAGCGGGCACTTGGACTATGTAGGTTCCCTATCGGGCACTTGGAGAATGTAGGTTAACTAGGGGGCACTAGGACTATGTAGGTAACCTAGCAGGCCCTTGGACTATCTAGGTTACCTAGCGGGCATTTGGACTATGTAGGCTCCCTAGCGGTCATTTGAACTATATAGATTACCTAGCGGGCACTTAGATTTTGTTGGTTACCAAGCGGGCACTTGGACTATGTGGGTTCCCTAGCGGGCATTTGGACTATCTAGGTTACCTAACGGGCACTTGGACTATGTAGGTTCCCTAGCGGGCACTTGGATTATGTAGGTTCCCTATCCGGCACTTGGACTATGTAGGATAACTAGCGGGCATTTGGACTATGTAGGTTACCTAGCGGGCACTTGCTCTATGTAGGTTCCCTATCGGGCACTTGGAGAATATAGGTTAACTAGGGGGCACTAGGACAATGTAGGTTACCTAGCGGGCCCTTGGACTATCTAGGTTACCTAGGGGGAACTTGGACTATGTAGGTTAACTAGTGGGCACTTGGACTATGTAGGTTGCCTAGCGGGCACTTGGACTATGTAGGTTCCCTAGCGGGCACTTGGATTATCTAGGTTAACGAACGGGCACTTGGACTATGTAGGTTACCTAGCCACCACTTGGATTATATAGGTTAGCTAACGGGCACTTAGATTATGTAGGTTAACTAGCGGGCACTTGGAATATGTAGGTTAACTAGCGGGCCCATGGACTATGTAGGTTTCCTAGCGGGCCCTTGGATTATTTAGGTTCCCTAAAGGCACTTGGACTATCTAGGTTACCGAACGGGCACTTGGACTATCAAGGTTACCTAAAGGGCACTTGGACTATGTAGGCTAAGTGGGGGGCCCTTTGACGATATAGGTTACCTAGCGGGTACTTGAACTATCTAGGTTAACTAGGGGGCACTTACACTATCTAAGTTACCTAGTGGGCACTTGGAGTATGTACGTTTCCTAGCGGGTACTTGGACTATCTATGTTAACTAGCGGGCACTTGGAATATGTATGTTAACTAGCGGACACTTGCACTATGTAGGTTACCTAGCACGCACTTGGACTATCTAGGTTAACTAGCGGGCACTTGGACTGTCTAGGTTACGTAGCGGGCACTTGGTATATAGGTTAACTAGCGGGCACTTATACTATATAGGTTGACTAGCGGACACTTGGACGATCTAGGTTAACTAGCGGGCCCTAGCACTATGTAGGTTAACTAGCGGGACAATGGATTATGTAGGTTTACTAGCAGGCACTTGGACTATCTAGGTTAACTAGCGGGCACTTGGAATATCTAGGTTAACTACCGTGCACTTGGACTATGTAGGTTCCTTAGATTGCACTTGGACTATCTAGGTTGCCTAGCGGGCACTTGTACTATGTAGGTTAACTAGCGTGCCCTTGGACTATCTAGGTTACGTAGCGGGCACTTGGTATATAGGTTAACTAGCGGGTACTTGGACTATATAGGTTAACTAGCGGACACTTGCACGATCTAGGTTAACTAGTGGGCCCTTGCCCTATGTAGGTTAACTAGCAGGCCCATGGATTATGTAGGTTTTCTAGCAGGCACTTGGACTATCTAGGTTAACAAGCGGGCACTTGGACTATGTAGTTTCCCTATCGGGCATTTGGACTATTTAGGTTACCTAGCGGGCACTTGGACTATGTATGTTACCTAGCGGGCACTTGGACTATCTAGGTTACCTTGCAGGCACTTTGACTATCTAGGTTAACTAACGGGCACTTGGACTATGTAGGTTGCCCAGCGGGCACTTGGATTATGTAGGTTCCCTATCGGGCACTTGGACTATGTAGGTTGCCCAGCGGGCACTTGGATTATGTAGGTTCCCTATCGGGCACTTGGACTATGTAGGTTAACTAGCGGGCACTTGGACTGTCTAGGTTTCCTAGCGAGCACTTGGATTATCTAGGTTAACGAACGGGCACTTGGATTATGTATGTTACCTAGTCACCACTTGGACTATCTAGGTTATCTAAGAGGCACTTGGACTATCTAGGTTCCCTAGCGGGCACTTATACTATCTAGGTTACCTAGCTGGCACTTGGACTATGTAGGTCAACTAGCGGGTCCTTGGACTATCTAGGTTAGCTGACGGGCACTTAGATTATGTAGTTTAACTAGCGTGCACTTGGAATATGTAGGTTAACTAGCGGACACTTGCACTATGTAGGTTAACTAGCGGGCCCATGGACTATGTAGGTTTATTAGCGGGCCCTTGGACTCTCTAGGTTCCCTAAAGGGCACTTGGACTATCTAGGTTACCGGACGGGCACTTGGACTATCTAGGTTACCTAGTGGGCACTTGGACTCTGTAGGCTAACTAGTGGGCCCTTGGACGATCTAGGTTACCTAGAGGGCACTTGGAGTATGTACGTTCCCTAGCGGGCACTTGTAATATCTATGTTAACTAGCGGGCACTTGGAATATGTAGGTTAACTAGTGGACACTTGCACTATGTAGCTTACCTAGCAGGCACTTGGACTATTTAGATTAAGTAGCGGGCACTGGACTATCTAGGTTAACTAGCGTGCACTTGGACTATGTAGGTTCCTTAGCGGGCACTTGGACTATCTAGGTTGCCTAGCTGGCACTTGGACTATCTAGGTTAAGTAGAGGACAGTTGGACTATCTAGGTTAACTAGTGAGCCCTTGGACTATGTAGGTTAACTAGCGGGCACTTGGACAATCTAAGTTACCTAGCGGGCACTTGGACTATCTAGGTTACCTAGCGGGCACTTGGACTGTCTAGGTTACCTAGCAGGCACTTTGACTATCTAGGTTACATAGCGGGCACTTGGACTCTAGGTTACCTAGCGGGCACTTGGACTATCTAGGTTACCTAGCGGGCCCTTGGACTATGTAGGATCCCTATCAGACATTTGGACTACTTAGGTTACCTAGCGGGTACTTGGACTATCTAGGTTAACTAGCGGGGACTTGGACTATCTAGGTTAACTGGCGGACCTTGGACTACGTAGGTTAACTAGCGGGCCCTTGGACTATCTAGGTTAACTAGCGGGCACTTGGATGATCAATGTTAACTAGGGGCACTTGGACTATGTACGTTCCCTAGAGGGCACTTGGACTATCTAAGTTACCTAGCGTGCACTTGAACTATGTACGTTTCCTAGCGGGCACTTGGACTATGTAGGTTAACTAGCGGTCACTTGGACTATCTAGGTTACCTAGCGGCACTTGGACTATATGTACGTTCCCTAGCGGGCACTTGGACTATCTACGTTACCTAGCGTGCACTTGAACTATGTACGTTACCTAGCGGGCACTTGGACTATGTACGTTTCCTAGCGGGTACTTGGACTAGATAGGTTCCCTAGAGGCACTTGGTCTATCTAGGTTAACTAGCGGGCATTTGGGCTATCTAGGTTAACTAGCGAGCACTTGGACTATCTAGGTTAACTAGCGGGCATTTGGACTATTAGGGACCCTAGCGTGCATTTGGACTATATTGGTTACATAGCGGGCACTTGGACTATGTAGGTTAACGAACGGGCACTTGGACTATGTAGGTAACCTAGTGGTCACTTGAAATGTCTAGGTTACCTAGCGGGCACTTGGACTATGTAGGGTAACTAGCAGGCACTTGGACTATCTAGGTTTACTAGCGGGCACTTGGACTATCTAGGTTAACTAGCGGGCCCTTGGACAATGTAGGTGAACTAGCGGCCCCTTCGACTATGTAGGTTAACTAGCGGGCCCTTGGACTATGTAGGTTAACTAGCGGGCACTAGGACGATCTAGGTTAACTAGCGGGTACCTGGACTATGTAGGTTAACTAGCGGGCCCTTGGACTATGTAGATTAACTCGCGGCACTTGGACTATCTACGTTAACTAGCGGGTCCTTGGACTATGTAGATTCCCTAGCAGGCACTTGGACTATGTATGTTCCAGAGCGGGCACTTGGACTATGTAGGTTCCCTAGCAGGCACTTGGACTATGTAGGTTCCAGAGCGGGCACTTGGACTATCTAGGTTCCCTAGCGGGCACTTGTATTATATAGGTTAACTAGCGGACACTTGGACGATCTAGGTTAACTAGCGGCACTTGGACTATCTACATTAACTAGGGGGCCCTTAGACTATGTAGATTCCCTAGCGGGCACTTGGACTATGTAGTTTCCCTAGCGGGCACTTGGACTCTATATGTTCCCTAACGGGCACTTAGACTATGTAAGTTAACTACCGGGCACTTGGACTATGTAGGTTAACCAGCGGGTCCTTGGACTATAGGTTACCTAGCGGGCACTTCGACTATGTAGGTTAACTAACGGGCACTTGCACTATCTAGGTTACCGAACGGGCATTTGGACTATCTAGGTTAAGTAACGGGCACTTGGACTATCTAGGTTACCTAGCGGGAACTTGGACTATGTAGGTTACCTAGTGGGCACTTGGACTATCTAGGTTACCTAACGGGCACTTGGACTATCTAGGTTTCTTAGCGGTCACTTGGACGATCTAGATAACTAGAGGGCACTTGGACTATCAAGGTAAACTATCGTGCACTTGGACTATCTAGGTTAAATAGCGGGCACTTGGATGATCAATGTTAACTAGCGGGCACTTGGACTATCTAGTTTAGCTAAAGGGCACTTGTACTAAGTACGTCCCCTAGTGGGCACTTGGACACTCTAGGTTAACTAACGGGCACTAGGACTATCTAGGTTAACTAGCGGGCACGTGGACTATCTAGGTTACCTAGCTGGCACTTGAACTATGAAGGTTCCCTAGCGGGCACTTGGATTATCTAGGTTACCTGGCGGGCACTTGGACTATGTAGGTTCCCTAGCGGGCATTTGGACTATATAGATAACCTAGCGGGCACTTAGACTCTGTAGGTAACCTAGTGGGCACTTGGACTATCTAGGTTACCTAGCGTGCACTTGAACTATCTACGTTACCTACCGGGTACTTGGACTATCTCGGTTACCTACCGGGCACTTGCACTATATAGGTTCCTTAGCGGGCACTTGGATTATGTATGTTCCCTATCGGGCACTTGGACTATGTAGGTTAACTAGGGGGCACTAGGACTATGTAGGTTACATAGCGGACCCTTGGAATATCTAGGTTACCTAGCGGGCATTTGGACAATGTATGCTCCCTAGTGGTCATTTGGACTATATAGATTACCTAGCGGGCACATAGATTTTTTAGGTTCCCTATCGGGCACTTGGAGAATGTAGGTTAACTAGGGGGCACTAGGACAATGTAGGTTACCTAGCAGGCCCTTGGATTATCTAGGTTACCTAGGGGGAACCTGGTGTATATAGGTTAACTAGTGGGCACTTGGACTATCTAGGTTACCTAGCAGGCACTTGGACAATGTAGGTTAACTAGTGGGCATTTGGACTATCTAGGTTACCTAGCGGGCACTTGGACTATGTACGTTCCCTAGCAGGCACTTGGACTATCTACGTTTCCTAGCGGGTACTTGGACTATCTATGTTAACAAGCGGGCACTTGGATTATGTAGGTTCTCTATCGGGCACTTGGACTATTTAGGTTAACTAGCGGGTACTTGGACTATGTAGGTTAACTAGCGGGCCCTTGGACTATGTAGATTAACTAGCGGCACTTGGACTATCTACGTTAAGTAGCGGGCCCTTGTACTATGTAGATTCCCTAGCGGGCACTTGGTCTATGTATGTTCCAGAGCGGGCACTTGGACTATGTAGGTTCCCTAGCAGGCACTTGGACTTTGTAGGTTCCAGAGCGGGCACTTGGACTATCTAGGTTCCCTAGCGGGCACTTGTACTATGTAGGTTAACTAGCGGACACCTGGACGATCTAGGTTAACTAGCGGGTACTTGGACTATGTAGGTTAACTAGCGGGCCCTTGAACTATGTAGATTAACTAGCGGCACTTTGACTATCTACGTTAACTAGCGGGCCCTTGGACTATGTAGATTCCCTAGCGGGCACTTGGACTACGTAGGTTCCCTAGCGGGCACTTGGACTCTGTATGTTCCCTAGCGGGCACTTGGACTATGTATGTTCCCTACGGACACTTGAACTTTGTAAGTTAACTACCGGGCACTTGGACTATGTAGGTTAACTAGCGGGCCCTTGGACAATCTAGGTTACCTAGCGGGCACTTGGACTATGTAGGTTAAGTACCGGGCACTTGCACTAGCTAGGTTACCGAACGGGCATTTGGACTATGTAGGTAACCTAGCGGGCACTTGGACAGTCTAGGTTACCTAGCGGGCACTTGGACTTCAAGTTAACGAATGGGCACTTGGATGATGTATGTTGCATAGCGGGCAATTGGACTATCTAGGTTAGGTAACGAGCACTTGGACTATCTAGGTTACCTAGTGGGAACTTGTTCTATGTAAGTTACCTAGCGGGCACTTGGACTATCTAGGTTAACTAACGGGCACTTGGACTATGTAGGTTCCCTAGCGGGCCCTTGGACTATGTGGGTTTCCTTGCGGGCATTTGGACTATCTAGGTTACCTAACGGGCACTTGGACTATGTAGGTTCCCTAGGGAGCACTTAGATTATGTAGGTTCCCTAACGGGAACTTGGACTATGTAGGTTACCTAGAGGGCATTTGGAGTATGTAGGTAAACTAGCGGGCACTTGGACTATCTAGGTTACCTAAGGGGAACGTGGGCTATGTAGGTTAAGTAGTGGGCACTTGGACTATGTAGGTTGCCTAGCGGGCACTTGGACTATGTAGGTTCCCTAGCGGGCACTTGGATTATGTAGGTTCCCTATCGGGAACTTGGACTATGTAGGTTAACTAGCGCGCACTTGGACTCTCTGGGTTACCTAGGGGGCATTTGGATTATCTAGGTTAACGAACGGGCACTTCGACTATGTAGGATACCTAGCCGCCACTTGGACTATCTAGGTTAGCTAACAGGCACTTGGACTATTTAGGTTCCCTAGCGGGCACTTGTACTATCTAGGATACCTAGGTGGCACTTGGACTATGTAGGACAACTAGCGGGCCCTTGGACTATCTAGGTTAGCTAAAGGGCACTTAGATTATGTAGGTTAACTAGCGGGCACTTGGACTATGTAGGTTTACTAGCGGGCCCTTGGACTATCAAGGTACCCTAAAGGGCACTTGGATTATCTAGGTTACCAAACGGGCTCTTGGACTATCTAGGTTACCTATAGGGCAGTTTGACTATGTAGGCTAACTAGGGGGCCCTTGGACGATCTAGGTTACCTAGCGGGTACTTGAACTATCTAGGTTAACTAGCGGGCACTTGTAATATCTAGGTTACCTAGCGGGCACTTGGACTATTTATGTTAACTAGCGGGCACTTGGAATATGTAGGTTTACTAGCGGACACTTGCACTATGTAGTTTACCTAGCAGGCACTTGGACTATCTAGGTTAACTAGCGGGCACTTGGACTATGTAGGTTAACTAGCGGGCACTTGGACACTCTAGGTTACGTATGGGCACTTGGACTATGTACGTTCCCTAGCGGGCACTTGGGCTACCTACGTTCCCTAGAGGGCACTTGGACTATGTAGGTTAACGAACGGGCACTTGGACTTTTTACGTAACCTAGTAGTCACTTGGACTGTCTAGGTTACCTAGCGGGAACTTGGACTATGTAGGTTAATTAGCGGGCCGTTGGTCTATGTAGGTTAACCAGCAGGCCTTTGGACTATGTAAGTTAACTAGAGGGCACTTTGATGATTCTGGTTAACTAGCGGGCACTTGGACTATCTAGGTTAACTAGCGGGCCCTTGGACTATCTAGGTTACCTAGCGGGCACTTGGACTATATAGGTTACCTAGCGGGCACTTGGACTATGTAGGTTACCTAGTGGGCACTTGGACTATCTAGGTTAACGAACGGGCACTTGGAATATGCAGTTAACCTAGCGGGCACTTGGACTGTCTAGGTTACCTAGCGGGCACTTGGACTTCTAGGTTAACGAACGGGCACTTGGACTATGTAGGTTGCTTAGCGGCCACTTGGACTATCTAGGTTAGGTAACGGGCACTTTGAGTATCTAGGTTACCTAGCGGGAACGTGGACAATGTAAGTTACCTAGCGGGAAATTGGACTATCTAGGTTACCTAACGGGCACTTTGACTATCTAGGTTCCCTAGCGGGCACTTGTTCTATGTAAGTTAACTAGCAGGCACTTGAACAATCTAGGTAAACTAGAGGGCACTTTGACTATCTAGGTTAACTAGCTTGCACTTGGACTATCTAGGTTAACTAGCGGGCACTTGGATGATCAACATTAACTAGCGGGCACTTGGACTATCTAGGTTAGCTAATGGGCACTTGGACTAAGTACGTCCCCTAGTGGGCACTTGGACACTTTAGGTTAACTAACGGGCACTAGTACTATCTAGGTTAACTAGCGGGCACGTAGACTATCTAGGTTACCTAGCTGGCACTTGGACTATGAAGGTTCCCTAGCGGGCACTTGGATTATCTAGGTTACCTAGCTGGCACTTGAACTATCTACTTTACCTAGCGGGTTCTTGGAGTATGTAGGTTACCTAGCGGGCTGTTGGACTATCTAGGTTACCAAGCGGGCACTTGGACTATCTAGGTTACCTAACGGGCACTTGTACTATGTAGGTTCCCTAGCGAGCACTTGGACTATGTAGGTTACCTAGAGGGCATTTGGACTATGTAGGTTACCTAGCCGGTACTTGGACTATCTAGGTTACCTAGGGGGAACGTGGGCTATGTAGGTTAACTAGTGGGCACTTGGACTATGTAGGTTGCCTAGCGGGCACTTGGACTATGTAGGTTCCCTAGCGGGCACTTGGATTATGTAGGTTCCCTATTGGGCACTTGGACTATGTAGGTTAACTAGCACGCACTTGGACTCTCTGGGTTACCTAGCGGGCATTTGGATTATCTAGGTTAACGAACGGGCACTTGGACTATGTAGGTTACCTAGCCGCCACGTGGACTATCTAGGTTAGCTAACAGGCACTTGGACTATTTAGGTTCCCTAGCGGGCACTTGTACTATCTAGGATACCTAGCTGGCACTTGGACTATGTAGGACAACTAGCGGGCCCTTGGACAATCTTGGTTAGCTAACGGGCACTTAGATTATGTAGGTTAACTAGCGGGCACTTGGAATATGTAGGTTAACTTGCGGGCCCATGGACTATGTAGGTTTACTAGCGGGCACTTGGACTATCTAGGTTCCCTAAAGGGCACTTGGATTATCTAGGTTACCGAACGGGCACTTGGACTATCTAGGTTACCTAAAGGGCAGTAGGACTATGTAGGCTAACTAGGGGGCCCTTGGACGATCTAGGTTACCTAGCGGGTACTTGAACTATCTAGGTTAACTAGCGGGCACTTGCACTATCTAGGTTACCTAGCGGGCACGTTGACTATGTACCTTCTCTAGCGGGCACTTGGACTATCTACGTTAACTAGCGGGCACTTGGACTATGTAGGTTAACTAGAGGACACTTGGACTATCTAGGTTAACTAGCGGGCACTTAGACGATCTAGGTTAACTAACGGGCACTTGGACTATCAAAGTTAACAAGCGAGCCCTTGGACTATGTAGGTTAACTAGCGGGCCCTTGGACTATCTAGGTTACCTAGATAGCACTTGGACTATATAGGTTCCCTAGCATGCACTAGGACTTCTAGGTTAACAAACGGGCACTTGGACTGTCTAGGTTACATACCAGGCACTTGGACTTCTAGGTTAACGAACGGGCACTTGGACTATGTATGTTGCCTAGCGGGCACTTGGACTATCTAGGTTAGGTAACGGGCACTTTGACTATCTAGTTTACCTAGCCAGAACTTGGACATGTAGGTTACCTAGCAGGCACTTGGACTATCTAGGTTACCTAACGGGCACTTTCACTATCTAGGTTACCTAGCGGGCACTTGGACTATGTAGGTTAACTAGCGGGCACTTGGACTATCTAGGTTACCTAGCGGGCACTTGGACTATCTAGGTTACCTAGCGGGCCCTTGGACTATGTAGGTTACCTAGCGGGCACTTGGACTATCTAGGTTAACGAAAGGGCACTTGGACTATGTAGGTAACCTAGCGGGCACTTGGACTGTCTAGGTTACCTAGCGGGCACTTTGACTATCTAGGTTAATTAGCAGACCTTCGACTCTGTAGGTTAACTAGTGGGCCCGTGGACTATGTAGGTTAACAAGCGGGCACTTGGACTATCTAGGTTTCCTAGCAGGCACTTGGAATATGTACATACCAATACGCGCACTTGGATTATCTAGGTTACCTAGCGGGCCCTTGGAATATGTACGTCCCATAGTGGACACTTGGACTATCTACGTTAACTAACGGGCACGAGACTATCTAGGTTAACTAGCGGGCACTTGGACTATCTAGGTTACCTAGCAGGCACTTGGATTATGAAGGATCCCAAGCGGGCATTTTGACTATCTAGGTTAACTAGAGGGCCCTTGCACTATGTAGGTTAACTAGCGGGCCCATGGATTATTTAGGTTTACTAGCAGACACTTGGACTATCTAGGTTAACTACCGGGCACTTGGACTATGTAGTTTCCCTACCGGGCATTTGGACAATTTAGGTTACCAAGCGGGAACAAGGACTATGTAGCGTACCTAGCGGGCACTTGGACTATCTAGGTTACCTAGCAGGCACTTTGACTATCTAGGTTAAATAACGGGCATTGGACTATGTAGGTTGTCTAGCGGGCACTTGGACTATGTAGGTTCCCTAGCCGGCACTTGGATTATGTAGCTTCCCTATCGGGCACTTGGACTATGTAGGTTAACTAGCGGGTACTTGGACTGTCTAGGTTACCTAGCGGGCACTTAGATTATCTAGGTTAACGAACGGGCACTTGGACTATGTAGGTTACCTAACCGCCACTTGACTATCTAGGTTAGCTAACAGGCACTTGGACTATCTAGGATCCCTAGCGGGCACTTGTACTATCTAGGTTACCTAGCTGGCACTTGGAATATGTAGGTCATCTAGCGGGGCCTTATACTACCTATGTTAGCTAACGGGCACTTAGATTATGTAGTTTAACTAGGGGGCACTTGGAATTTGTAGGTTAACTAGCGGACACTTGCACTATGTAGGTTAACTAGCGGGCCCATGGACTATGTAGGTTTACTAGCGGGCCTTTGGACTATCTAGGTTCCCTCAAGGGCACTTGGGCTATCTTGGTTACCGAACGCGCACTTAAACTATCTAGGTTATCTAGCGGGAACTTGGACATTGTATGTTCCCTAGCGGGCACTTGGATTATCTATGTTAACTGGCGGGCACTTGGAATATGTAGGTTAACTAGCGGACACTTGCACTATGTCGGTTACCTTGCAGGCACTTTGACTATCTAGATTAACTAGCGGGCACTTGGACTATGTAGGTTCCTTAGCGGGCACTTGGACAATCTAGGTTGCCTAGCGGGCACTTGTACTATGTAGGTTAACTAGCGTGCCCTTGGACTATCTAGGTTACGTAGCGGGCACTTGGTATATAGGTTAACTAGCGGGCATTTGGACTATGTAGGTTAACTAGCGGACACTTACACGATCTAGGTTAACTAGCGGGCCCTTGCACTATGTAGGTTAACTAGCGGGCCATGGATTATGTAGGTTTACTAGCAGGCACTTGGACTATCTAGGCAAACTAGCGGGCACTTGGACTATGTAGCTTCCCTAGCGGGCATTTGGACTATCTAGGTTACCTAGCGGGCACTTGGACTATCTAAGTTACCTAGCAGGCACTTTGACTATCTAGGTTAACTAACGGGCACTTGGACTATGTAGGTTGCCTAGCGGGCACTTGGATTATGTAGGTCCCCTAGCGGGCACTTGGACTATCTAGGTTAACGAAAGGGGACTTGGACTGTCTAGGTTACATAGCGGCACTTGGACTTCTAGGTTAACGAACGGGCACTTGGACTATGTATGTTGCCTAGCGGGCACTTGGACTATCTATGTTAGCTAACGGGCACTTGGACTATCTAAGTAACCTAGCGGGAACTTGGACAATGTAGGTTTCCTAGCAGGCACTTGGACTATCTAGGTTACCTAACGGGCACTTTCACTATCTAGGTTACCTAGCTGGCACTTGGACTATGTAGTTTAACTAGCGGGCACTTGGACTATATAGGTTACCTAGCGGGCACTTGGACTATCGAGGTTAACGAACGGGCACTTGGACTATGTAGGTTACCTAGCAGGCACTTGGACTATCTAGGTTACCTAGATAGCACTTGGACTATCTAGGTTAACGAATGGGCACTTGGACTATGCAGGTAACCTAGCGGCACTTGGACCTTCTAGGTTACATAGCGGGCACTTGGTCTTCTAGGTTAACGAACGGGCACTTGGACTATGTATGTTGCCTAGCGGGCATTTGGACTATCTAGGTTAGGTTACGGGCACTTGGACTATCTAGATTACCTAGCGGGAACTTGGACAATGTAGGTTACCTAGCAGGCACTTGGACTATCTAGGTTACCTAACGGGCACTTTCACTATCTAGGTTACCTAGCTGGCACTTGGACTATGTAGGTTACCTAAAGGGCACTTTGACTATCTAGGTTACCTAGCGGGCACTTGGACTATCTAGGTTAACTAACAGGAACTTAGACTATCTAGGTTACCTAGCGGGCACTTGGATTATCTAGGTTACCTAGCGGTTCCCTGGACTATGTAGGTTCCCTAGCGGGCCCTTGGACTATGTGGGTTTCCTGGCGGCCATTTGTACTATCTAGGTTACCTAACGGGCACTTGTACTATGTAGGTTACCTAGCGAGCACTTGGATTATGTAGGTTCCCTATCGGGCACTTGGACTATGTAGGTTACCTAGAGGGCATTTGGACTATGTAGGTTACCTAGCCGGTACTTGGACTATCTAGGTTACCTAGGGGGAACGTGGGCTATGTAGGTTAACTAGTGGGCACTTGGACTATGTAGGTTGCCTAGCGGGCACTTGGACTATGTAGGTTCCCTAGCGGGCACTTGGATTATGTAAGTTCCCTATCGGGCACTTGGACTATGTAGGTTAACTAGCGCGCACTTGGACTCTCTGGGTTACCTAGCGGGCATTTGGATTATCTAGGTTAACGAACGGGCACTTGGACTATGTAGGTTACCTAGCCGCCACTTGGACTATCTAGGTTAGCTAACAGGCACTTGGACTATTTAGGTTCCCGAGCGGGCACTTGTACTATCTAGGATACCTAGCTGGCACTTGGACTATGTAGGACAACTAGCGGGCCCTTGGACAATCTATTTTAGCTAACGGGCACTTAGATTATGTAGGTTAACTAGCGGGCACTTGGAATATGTAGGTTAACTCGCGGGCCCATGGACTATGTAGGTTTACTAGCGGGCACTTGGACTATCTAGGTTCCCTAAAGGGCACTTGGATTATCTAGGTTACCGAACGGGCACTTGGACTATCTAGGTTACCTAAAGGGCAGTAGGACTATGTAGGCTAACTAGGGGGCCCTTGGACGATCTAGGTTACCTAGCGGGTCCTTGAACTATCTAGGTTAACTAGCGGGCACTTGCACTATCTAGGTTACCTAGCGGGCACTTGGACTATCTATGTTAACTAGCGGGCACTTGGAATATGTAGGTTAACTAGCGGACACTTGCACTATGTAGGTTACCTAGCAGGCACTTAGACTATCTAGGTTATCTAGCCGGCACTTGGACTATGTAGGTTAACTAGCGGGCACTTGGACACTCTAGGTTACCTATGGGCACTTGGACTATGTACGTTCCCTAGCGGGCACTTTGGCTATCTACGTTCCCTAGAGGGCACTTGGACTATGTAGGTTAACGAACGGGCACTTGGACTATGTACGTAACCTAGTGGTCCCTTGGACTGTCTAGGTTACCTAGCGGGAACTTGGAGTATCTAGGTTAACTAGCGGGCACTTGCACTATCTAGGTTACCTAGCGGGCACTTGGACTATCTATGTTAACTAGAGGGCACTTTGATGATTCTGGTTAACTAGCGGGCACTTGGACTATCTAGGTTAACTAGCGGGCACTTGGACTGTGTAGGTTCCCTAGCGGGCATTGGATTATATAGGTAACCTAGCGGGCACTTGGACTATGTAGGTTACCTAGCGGGCACTTGGACTATCTAGGTTAACTAGCGGGCACTTGGATTATCCAGGTTAACTAACGGGCACTGGGACTATGTATGTTCCAGAGCGAGCAATTGGACTATGTAGGTTCCCTAGTGGGCACTTGGACTATCTAGGTTCCCTGAAGGGCACTTGGACTATCTAGGTTACCGAACGGGCACTTGGACTATCTAGGTTACCTAGCGGGCACTTGGACTATGTAGGTTAACTAGCGGACAATTGGACGATCTACGTTAACTAGCGGACACTTGCACTATGTAGGTTACCAAGCGGGCACTTGGACTATCTAGGTTAACTATCGGGCACTTTGACTATGTAGGTTAACTAGCGGACACTTGCACTATGTAGGTTACCTAGCGGGCACTTGGACTATGTAGGTTAACTGGCAGGCCCTTGGACTATTTAGGTTACCTAGCAGGCATTTGGACTATGTAGGTTAACTAGCGGGCACTTGCACTCTCTAGGTTACCTAGCGGGCACTTTGACTATGTACCTTCTCTAGCGGGCACTTGGACTATCTACGTTAACTAGCGGGCACTTGGACTATGTAGGTTAACTAGAGGACACTTGGACTATCTAGGTTAACTAGCGGGCACTTGGCCGATCTAGGTTAACTAACGGGCACTTGGACTATCAAAGTTAACAAGCGAGCCCTTGGACTATGTAGGTTAACTAGCGGGCCCTTGGACTATCTAGGTTACCTAGATAGCACTTGGACTATATAGGTTCCCTAGCATGCACTAGGACTTCTAGGTTAACAAACGGGCACTTGGACTGTCTAGGTTACATACCAGGCACTTGGACTTCTAGGTTAACGAACGGGCACTTGGACTATGTATGTTGCCTAGCGGGCACTTGGACTATCTAGGTTAGGTAACGGGCACTTTGACTATCTAGTTTACCTAGCCAGAACTTGGACATGTAGGTTACCTAGCAGGCACTTGGACTATCTAGGTTACCTAACGGGCACTTTCACTATCTAGGTTACCTAGCGGGCACTTGGACTATGTAGGTTAACTAGCGGGCACTTGGACTATCTAGGTTACCTAGCGGGCACTTGGACTATCTAGGTTACCTAGCGGGCCCTTGGACTATGTAGGTTACCTAGCGGGCACTTGGACTATCTAGGTTAACGAAAGGGCACTTGGACTATGTAGGCAACCTAGCGGGCACTTGGACTGTCTAGGTTAACTAGCGGGCACTTTGACTATCTAGGTTAATTAGCAGACCTTCGACTCTGTAGGTTAACTAGTGGGCCCGTGGACTATGTAGGTTAACAAGCGGGCACTTGGACTATCTAGGTTTCCTAGCAGGCACTTGGAATATGTACATACCAATACGCGCACTTGGATTATCTAGGTTACCTAGCGGGCCCTTGGAATATGTACGTCCCATAGTGGACACTTGGACTATCTACGTTAACTAACGGGCACGAGACTATCTAGGTTAACTAGCGGGCACTTGGACTATCTAGGTTACCTAGCAGGCACTTGGATTATGAAGGATCCCAAGCGGGCATTTTGACTATCTAGGTTAACTGGAGGGCCCTTGCACTATGTAGGTTAACTAGCGGGCCCATGGATTATTTAGGTTTACTAGCAGACACTTGGACTATCTAGGTTAACTACCGGGCACTTGGACTATGTAGTTTCCCTACCGGGCATTTGGACAATTTAGGTTACCAAGCGGGAACAAGGACTATGTAGCTTACCTAGCAGGCACTTTGACTATCTAGGTTAAATAACGGGCACTTGGACTATGTAGTTTGCCTAACGGGCACTTGGACTATGTAGGTTCCCTGGCGGGCACTTGGATTATGTAGGTTCCCTTTCGGGCACATGGATTATGTAGGTTAACTAGCGGGCACTTGGACTGTCTAGGTTACCTAGCAGGCACTTGGATTATCTAGGTTAACGAAAAGGCACTTGGACTATTTAGGTTACCTAGCCGCCACTTGGACTATCTAGGTTAGCTTGGGGGCACTTGTACTATCTAGGTTACCTAGCTGGCACTTGGACTATGTAGGTCAATTAGCGGGCCCTTCTACTACCAAGGTTAGCTAACGGGAACTTTGATTATGTAGGTTAACTAGCGGGCACTTGGAATATGTAGGTTTACTAGCGGACACTTGCACTATGTAGGTTAACTGGCGGGCCCATGGACTATATAGGTTTACTAGCGGGCCCTTGGACTATCTAGGTTCTCTAAAGGGCACTTGGACTATCTAGGTTACCGAACGGGAACTTGGACTATCTAGGTTACCTAGCGGGCACTTGGACTATGTAGGCTAACTAGGGGGCCCTTGGACGATGTAGGTTACCTAGCGGGTACTAGAACTATCTAGGTAACTAGAGGGCACTTGCACTATCTAAGTTACCTAGCGGGCACATGGACTAGGTACGTTCCCTAGCGGGCACTTGGACTATCTATGTTAACTAGCGGGCACTTGAAATATGTAGGTTAACTAGCGGACTCTTGCACTATGTAGGTTACCTAGCAGGCACTTGGACTATCTAGGTTAACTAGCGGGAACTTGGACTATCTAGGTTAACTAGCGTGCACTTGGACTATCTAGGTTACCTAGCAGGCACTTGGACTATCTAGATTAACTAGCGGGCCCTTGGACTATGTATGTAAACTAGCGGGCATTTAGACGATCTAGGTTAACTAGAGGGCACTTGGACTATGTAGGTTTCCTAGCGGGCATTTGGACTATATAGATAACCTATCGGGCACTTAGACTTTGTAGGTTACCTAGCGGACACTAGGACTATCTAGGTTACCTAGCAGGCACTTTGACTGTCTAGGTTAACTAACGGGCACTTGGACTATGTAGGTTGCCAAGCGGGCACTTGGATTATGTAGGTTCTCTATCGGGCACTTGGACTATGTAGGTTAACTTGTGGGCACTAGGACTGTCTAGGTTACCTAGAGGGCCCTTGGATTATCTAGGTTAACGAACGGGCACTTGGACTATGTAGGTTACCTAGCCGCCACATGGACTATCTAGGTTAGCTAACAGGCACTTGGACTATCTAGGTTCTCTAGCGGGCACTTGTACTATCTAGGTTACCTAGCTGGCACTTGGACTATGTAGGTCAACTAGCGGGCCCTTGGACTATCTAGGTTAGCTAACGGGCACTTAGATTATGTAGGTTAACTAGCGGGCACTTGGATGATGTAGGTTAACTAACGGGCACTTGGACTATCAAAGTTAACAGCGAGCCCTTGGACTATCTAGGTTAACTAGCGGGCCCTTGGACTATCTAGGTTACCTAGATAGCACTTGGAATATATAGGTTCCCTAGCGGACACTTGGACTATCTAGGTTAACGAACGGGCACTTGGACTATGCAAGTAACCTAGTGGGCACTTGGACTGTCTAGGTTACCTAGCGGGCACTTGGACTTCTAGGTTTACGAACGGGCACTTGGACTATGTAAGTTACCTAGCGGGAACTTGGACAATGTAGGTTACCTAGCAGGCTCTTGGACTATCTAGGTTAACTAGCGGGCACTTGGACTCTCTAGGTTACCTAGCGGGCCCTTGGACTATGTAGGTTACCTAGCGGGCACTTGGACTATCTAGGTTAACGAACGGGCATTTGGACTATGTAGGTAACCTAACGGGCACTTGGACTGTCTAGGTTATCCAGCGGGCACTTTGACTATCTAGGTTAACTAGCAGACCTTGAACTGTGTAGGTTAACTAGCGGGCCCTTGGACTATGTAGGTTAACTAGCGGGCTCTTGGACTATCTAGGTTTCCTAGCAGGCACTTGGACTATGTACATACCCTAGCGTGCACTTGGACTATCTAGGTTACCTAGCGGTCACTTGGACTATGTACGTCCCCTAGTGGGCACTTGGACTATCTAGGTTAACTAACGGGCACATGGACTATGTAGGCTAACTAGGGGGCCCTTGAACGATCGAGGTTACCTAGCGGGTACAAGAACTATCTAGGTTAACTAGCGGGCACTTGGATTATCTAGGTTAACTAGCGGGCATTTAGACTATGTAGGTTAACTAGCGGACACTTGCACGATCTAGGTTAAGTAGCGGGCCCTTGCACTATGTAGGTTAACTAGCGGGCCCATGGATTATGTAGGTTTACTAGCAGGCACTTGGACTATCTAGGTTAACTAGCGGGCCCTTGGACTATGTAGTTTCCCTAGCGGGCATTTGGACTATTAAGGTTACCAAGCGGGAACTTGGACTATGTAGGTTCCCTAGCGGGCACTTGGATTATGTAGGTTCCCTATCGGGCACTTGGACTATGTAGATTACCTAGCAGGCACTTGGATTATGTAGGTTCCCTATCGGGCACTTGGACTATGTAGGTTAACTAGCGGGTACTTGGACTGTCTAGGTTACCTAGCGGGCACTTAGATTATCTAGGTTAACGAACGGGCACTTGGACTATGTAGGTTACCTAACCGCCACTTGACTATCTAGGTTAGCTAACAGGCACTTGGACTATCTAGGATCCCTAGCGGGCACTTGTACTATCTAGGTTACCTAGCTCGCACTTGGACTATGTAGGTCAACTAGCGGGCCCTTATACTACCTATGTTAGCTAACGGGCACTTAGATTATGTAGTTTAACTAGGGGGCACTTGGAATTTGTAGGTTAACTAGCGGACACTTGCACTATGTAGGTTAACTAGCGGGCCCATGGACTATGTAGGTTTACTAGCGGGTCTTTGGACTATCTAGGTTCCCTCAAGGGCACCTGGGCTATCTTGGTTACCGAACGGGCACTTGAACTATCTAGGTTATCTAGCGGGAACTTGGACATTGTATGTTCCCTAGCGGGCACTTGGATTATCTATGTTAACTTGCGGGCACTTGGAATATGTAGGTTAACTAGCGGACACTTGCACTATGTCGGTTACCTTGCAGGCACTTGGACTATCTAGGTTAACTAGCGGGCACTTGGACTATATAGGTTAACTAGCGTGCACTTGGACTATGTAGGTTCCTTAGCGGGCACTTGGACAATCTAGGTTGCCTAGCGGGCACTTGTACTATGTAGGTTAACTAGCGTGCCCTTGGACTATCTAGGTTACGTAGCGGGCACTTGGTATATAGGTTAACTAGCGGGCATTTGGACTATGTAGGTTAACTAGCGGACACTTACACGATCTAGGTTAACTAGCGGGCCTTTGCACTATGTAGGTTAACTAGCGGGCCATGGATTATGTAGGTTTACTAGCAGGCACTTGGACTATCTAGGCAAACTAGCGGGCACTTGGACTATGTAGCTTCCCTAGCGGGCATTTGGACTATCTAGGTTACCTAGCGGGCACTTGGACTATCTAGCTTACCTAGCGAGCACTTGGACTATCTAAGTTACCTAGCAGGCACTTTGACTATCTAGGTTAACTAACGGGCACTTGGACTATGTAGGTTGCCTAGCGGGCACTTGGATTATGTAGGTTCCCTAGCGGGCACTTGGACTATCTAGGTTAACGAAAGGGGACTTGGACTGTCTAGGTTACATAGCGGCACTTGGACTTCTAGGTTAACGAACGGGAACTTGGACTATGTATGTTGCCTAGCGGGCACTTGGACTATCTAAGTAACCTAGCGGGAAATTGGACAATGTAGGTTACCTAGCAGGCACTTGGACTATCTAGGTTACCTAACGGGCACTTTCACTATCTAGGTTACCTAGCTGGCACTTGGACTATGTAGGTTAACTATCGGGCACTTGGACGATCTAGGTTGACTAGCGGGCACTTGGACTATATAGGTTACCTAGCGGGCACTTGGACTATCGAGGTTAACGAACGGGCACTTGGACTATGTAGGTTACCTAGCAGGCACTTGGACTATCTAGGTTACCTAGATAGCACTTGGACTATATAGGTTCCCTAGCGGGCACTTGGACTATCTAGGTTAACGAATGGGCACTTGGACTATGCAGGTAACCTAGCGGCACTTGGACCTTCTAGGTTACAAAGCGGGCACTTGGTCTTCTAGGTTAACGAACGGGCACTTGGACTACGTATGTTGCCTAGCGGGCATTTGGACTATCTAGGTTAGGTTACGGGCACTTGGACTATCTAGATTACCTAGCGGGAACTTGGACAATGTAGGTTACCTAGCAGGCACTTGGACTATCTAGGTTACCTAACGGGCACTTTCACTATCTAGGTTACCTAGCTGGCTCTTGGACTATGTAGGTTACCTAAAGGGCACTTTGACTATCTAGGTTACCTAGGGGCACTTGGACTATCTAGGTTAACTAACGGGAACTTTGACTATCTAGGTTACCTAGCGGGCACTTGGATTATCTAGGTTACCTAGCGGTTCCCTGGACTATGTAGGTTACCTAGCGGGCACTTGGACTATCTAGGTTAACGAACGGGCACTTGGACTATGTAGGTTCCCTAGCGGGCCCTTGGACTATGTGGGTTTCCTGGCGGCCATTTGGACTATCTAGGTTACCTAACGGGCACTTTTACTATCTACGTTAACTAGCAGATCTTGGACTATGTAGGTTAACTAGCGGGCCCTTGGACTATGTAGGTTAACTAGCGGGCACTTGGACTATCTAGGTTTCCTGGCAGGCCCTTGAACTATGTACATACCCTAGCGCGCACTTGGACTATCTAACTTACCTAGCGGGCACTTGGACTATGTACTTCCCCTAGTGGGGACGTGGACTATCTAGGTTAACTAGCGGGCACTTGGACTATCTAGGTTACCTAGCAGGCACTTGGATTATGAAGGATCCCTAGCGGGCACTTGGACTATCTAGGTTAACTAGCGGGCACTTGGACTATGTAGGTTAACTAGCGGACACTTGCACGATCTAGATTAACTAGCGGGCCCTTGCACTATGTAGGTTAACTAGCGGGCCCATGGATTATGTAGGTTTACTAGCAGGCACTTGGACTATCTAGGTTAACTAGCGGGCACTTGGACTATGTAGTTTCCCTAGCGGGCATTTGGGCTATTAAGGTTACCAAGCGGGAACGTGGACAATGTAGGTTACCTAGTGGGCACTTGGACTATCTAAGTTACCTAGCAGGCACTTTGATTATCTAGGTTAACTAACGGGCACTTGGACTATGTAGGTTGCCTAGCGGGCACTTGGACTATGTAGGTTACCTAGCGGGCACTTGGACTATGTAGGTTCCCTATCGGGCACTTGGACTATGTAGGTTAACTAGCGGGCACTTGGACTGTCTAGGTTACCTAGCGGGCACTTGGATTATCTAGGTTAACGAAAGGGCACTTGGACTATGTAGGTTACCTAGCCGCCACTTGGACTATCGAGGTTAGCTAACTGGCACTTGGACTATCTAGGTTCCCTAGCTGGCACTTGGACTATGTAGGTCAACTAGCGGGCCCTTATACTACATATGTTAGCTAACCGGCACTTAGATTTTGTAGTTTAACTAGGGGGCACTTGGAATTTGTAGGTTAACTAGCAGACACTTGCACTATGTAGGTTAACTAGCGGGCCCATGGACTATGTAGGTTTACTAGCGGGCCTTTAGACTATCTAGGTTCCCTCAAGGGCACTTGGGCAATCTTGGTTACCGAACGGGCACTTGAACTATCTAGGTTATCTTGCGGGCACTTGGACTATGTAGGCTAACTAGGGGGCCCTTGAACGATCGAGGTTACCTAGCGGGTACTAGAACTATCTAGGTTAACTAGCGGGCACATGCACTATCTAAGTTACCTAGCGGGCACTTGGAATAAGTACGTTCCCTAGCGGGAACTTGGACTATGTATGTTAACTGGCGGGCACTTGGAATATGTAGGTTAACTAGCGGACACTGGCACTATGTCGGTTACCTAGCAGGCACTTGGACTATCTAGGTTAACTAGCGGGCACTTGGACTATATAGGTTAACTAGCGTGCACTTGGACTATGTAGGTTCCTTAGCGGGCACTTGGACAATCTAGGTTGCCTAGCGGGCACTTGTACTATGTAGGTTAACTAGCGTGCCCTTGGACTATCTAGGTTACGTAGCGGGCACTTGGTATATAGGTTAACTAGCGGGCATTTGGACTATGTAGGTTAACTAGCGGACACTTACACGATCTAGGTTAACTAGCGGGCCCTTGCACTATGTAGGTTAACTAGCGGGCCATGGATTATGTAGGTTTACTAGCAGGCACTTGGACTATCTAGGCAAACTAGCGGGCACATGGACTATGTAGCTTCCCTAGCGGGCATTTGGACTATCTAGGTTACCTAGCGGGCACTTGGACTATCTAGCTTACCTAGTGAGCACTTGGACTATCTAAGTTACCTAGCAGGCACTTTGACTATCTAGGTTAACTAACGGGCACTTGGACTATGTAGGTTGCCTAGCGGGCAATTGGATTATGTAGGTTCCCTAGCGGGCACTTGGACTATCTAGGTTAACGAACGGGCACCTGGACTGTCTAGGTTACATAGCGGCACTTGGACTTGTAGGTTAACGAATGGGCACTTGGACTATGTATGTTGCCTAGCGGGCACTTGGACTATCTAGGTTAGCTAACGGGCACTTGGACTATCTAAGTAACCTAGCGGGAACTTGGACAATATAGGTTACCTAGCAGGCACTTGGACTATCTAGGTTACCTAACGGGCACTTTCACTATCTAGGTTACCTAGCTGGCACTTGGACTATGTAGGTTAACTAGCGGGCACTTGGACGATCTAGGTTGACTAGCGGGCACTTGGACTATATAGGTTACCTAGCGGGCACTTGGACTATCGAGGTTAACGAACGGGCACTTGGACTATATAGGTTACCTAGCAGGCACTTTGATTATCTAGGTTAACTAACGGGCACTTGGACTATGTAGGTTGCCTAGCGGGCACTTGGACAATGTAGGTTACCTAGCGGGCACTTGGATTATGTAGGTTCCCTATCGGGCACTTGGACTATGTAGGTTAACTAGCGGGCACTTTGACTGTCTAGGTTACCTAGCGGGTACTTGGATTATCTAGGTTAACGAAAGGGCACTTGGACTATGTAGGTTACCTAGCCGCCACTTGGACTATCGAGGTTAGCTAACTGGCACTTGGACTATCTAGGTTCCCTAGCTGGCACTTGGACTATGTAGGTCAACTAGCGGGCCCTTATACTACCTAGGTTAGCTAACGGGCACTTAGATTATGTAGTTTAACTAGGGGGCACTTGGAATTTATAGGTTAACTAGCGGACACTTGCACTATGTAGGTTAACTAGCGGGCCCATGGACTATGTAGGTTTACTAGCGGGCCTTTGGACTATCTAGGTTCCCTCAAGGGCACTTGGGCTATCTTGGTTACCGAACGGGCACTTGAACTATCTAGGTTACCTAGCGGGCACTTGGACTATGTAGGCTAACTAGGGGGCCCTTGAACGATCGAGGTTACCTAGCGGGTACTAGAACTATCTAGGTTAACTAGCGGGCACTTGCACTATCTAAGTTACCTAGCGGGCACTTGGAATAAGTACGTTCCCTAGCGGGAACTTGGACTATGTATGTTAACTGGCGGGCACTTGGAATATGTAGGTTAACTAGCGGACACTGGCACTATGTCGGTTACCTAGCAGGCACTTGGACTATCTAGGTTACCTAGCGGGCACTTGGACTATGTAGGCTAACTAGGGGGCCCTTGAACGATCGAGGTTACCTAGCGGGTACTAGAACTATCTAGGTTAACTAGCGGGCACTTGCACTATCTAAGTTACCTAGCGGGCACTTGGAATAAGTACGTTCCCTAGCGGGAACTTGGACTATGTATGTTAACTGGCGGGCACTTGGAATATGTAGGTTAACTAGCGGACACTGGCACTATGTCGGTTACCTAGCAGGCACTTGGACTATCTAGGTTAACTAGCGGGCACTTGGACTATATAGGTTAACTAGCGTGCACTTGGACTATGTAGGTTCCTTAGCGGGCACTTGGACAATCTAGGTTGCCTAGCGGGCACTTGTACTATGTAGGTTAACTAGCGTGCCCTTGGACTATCTAGGTTACGTAGCGGGCACTTGGTATATAGGTTAACTAGCGGGCATTTGGACTATGTAGGTTAACTAGCGGACACTTACACGATCTAGGTTAACTAGCGGGCCCTTGCACTATGTAGGTTAACTAGCGGGCCATGGATTATGTAGGTTTACTAGCAGGCACTTGGACTATCTAGGCAAACTAGCGGTCACTTGGACTATGTAGCTTCCCTAGCGGGCATTTGGACTATCTAGGTTACCTAGCGGGCACTTGGACTATCTAGCTTACCTAGCGAGCATTTGGACTATCTAAGTTACCTAGCAGGCACTTTGACTATCTAGGTTAACTAACGGGCACTTGGACTATGTAGGTTGCCTAGCGGGCACTTGGACTATGTAGGTTACCTAGCGGGCACTTGGATTATGTAGGTTCCCTATCGGGCACTTGGACTATGTAGGTTAACTAGCGGGCACTTGGACTGTCTAGGTTACCTAGCGGGCACTTGGATTATCTAGGTTAACGAAAGGGCACTTGGACTATGTAGGTTACCTAGCCGCCACTTGGACTATCGAGGTTAGCTAACTGGCACTTGGACTATCTAGGTTCCCTAGCTGGCACTTGGACTATGTAGGTCAACTAGCGGGCCCTTATACTACCTAGGTTAGCTAACGGGCACTTAGATTATGTAGTTTAACTAGGGGGCACTTGGAATTTGTAGGTTAACTAGCGGACACTTGCACTATGTAGGTTAACTAGCGGGCCCATGGACTATGTAGGTTTACTAGCGGGCCTTTGGACTATCTAGGTTCCCTCAAGGGCACTTGGGCTATCTTGGTTACCGAACGGGCACTTGAACTATCTAGGTTACCTAGCGGGCACTTGGACTATGTAGGCTAACTAGGGGGCCCTTGAACGATCGAGGTTACCTAGCGGGTACTAGAACTATCTAGGTTAACTAGCGGGCACTTGCACTATCTAAGTTACCTAGCGGGCACTTGGAATAAGTACGTTCCCTAGCGGGAACTTGGACTATGTATGTTCCCTAGCGGGCACTTGGATTATCTATGTTAACTGGCGGGCACTTGGAATATGAAGGTTAACTAGCGGACACTGGCACTATGTCGGTTACCTAGCAGGCACTTGGACTATCTAGGTTAACTAGCAGGCACTTGGACTATATAGGTTAACTAGCGTGCACTTGGACTATGTAGGTTCCTTAGCCTGCACTTGGACAATATAGGTAACCTAGCGGGCACTTGTACTATGTAGGTTAACTAGCGTGCCCTTGGACTATCTAGGTTACGTAGCGGTCACTTGGTATATAGGTTAACTAGCGGGCATTTGGACTATGTAGGTTAACTAGCGGACACTTACACGATCTAGGTTAACTAGCGGGCCCTTGCACTATGTAGGTTAACTAGCGGGCCATGGATTATGTAGGTTTACTAGCAGGCACTTGGACTATCTAGGCAAACTAGCGGGCACATGGACTATGTAGCTTCCCTAGCGGGCATTTGGACTATCTAGGTTACCTAGCGGGCACTTGGACTATCTAGCTTACCTAGTGAGCACTTGGACTATCTAAGTTACCTAGCAGGCACTTTGACTATCTAGGTTAACTAACGGGCACTTGGACTATGTAGGTTGCCTAGCGGGCAATTGGATTATGTAGGTTCCCTAGCGGGCACTTGGACTATCTAGGTTAACGAACGGGCACCTGGACTGTCTAGGTTACATAGCGGCACTTGGACTTCTAGGTTAACGAATGGGCACTTGGACTATGTATGTTGCCTAGCGGGCACTTGGACTATCTAGGTTAGCTAACGGGCACTTGGACTATCTAAGTAACCTAGCGGGAACTTGGACAATATAGGTTACCTAGCAGGCACTTGGACTATCTAGGTTACCTAACGGGCTCTTTCACTATCTAGGTTACCTAGCTGGCACTTGGACTATGTAGGTTAACTAGCGGGCACTTGGACGATCTAGGTTGACTAGCGGGCACTTGGACTATATAGGTTACCTAGCGGGCACTTGGACTATCGAGGTTAACGAACGGGCACTTGGACTATATAGGTTACCTAGCAGGCACTTTGATTATCTAGGTTAACTAACGGGCACTTGGACTATGTAGGTTGCCTAGCGGGCACTTGGACTATGTAGGTTACCTAGCGGGCACTTGGATTATGTAGGTTCCCTATCGGGCACTTGGACTATGTAGGTTAACTAGCGGGCACTTTGACTGTCTAGGTTACCTAGCGGGTACTTGGATTATCTAGGTTAACGAAAGGGCACTTGGACTATGTAGGTTACCTAGCCGCCACTTGGACTATCGAGGTTAGCTAACTGGCACTTGGACTATCTAGGTTCCCTAGCTGGCACTTGGACTATGTAGGTCAACTAGCGGGCCCTTATACTACCTAGGTTAGCTAACGGGCACTTAGATTATGTAGTTTAACTAGGGGGCACTTGGAATTTATAGGTTAACTAGCGGACACTTGCACTATGTAGGTTAACTAGCGGGCCCATGGACTATGTAGGTTTACTAGCGGGCCTTTGGACTATCTAGGTTCCCTCAAGGGCACTTGGGCTATCTTGGTTACCGAACGGGCACTTGAACTATCTAGGTTACCTAGCGGGCACTTGGACTATGTAGGCTAACTAGGGGGCCCTTGAACGATCGAGGTTACCTAGCGGGTACTAGAACTATCTAGGTTAACTAGCGGGCACTTGCACTATCTAAGTTACCTAGCGGGCACTTGGAATAAGTACGTTCCCTAGCGGGAACTTGGACTATGTATGTTAACTGGCGGGCACTTGGAATATGTAGGTTAACTAGCGGACACTGGCACTATGTCGGTTACCTAGCAGGCACTTGGACTATCTAGGTTAACTAGCGGGCACTTGGACTATATAGGTTAACTAGCGTGCACTTGGACTATGTAGGTTCCTTAGCGGGCACTTGGACAATCTAGGTTGCCTAGCGGGCACTTGTACTATGTAGGTTAACTAGCGTGCCCTTGGACTATCTAGGTTACGTAGCGGGCACTTGGTATATAGGTTAACTAGCGGGCATTTGGATTATGTAGGTTAACTAGCGGACACTTACACGATCTAGGTTAACTAGCGGGCCCTTGCACTATGTAGGTTAACTAGCGGGCCATGGATTATGTAGGTTTACTAGCAGGCACTTGGACTATCTAGGCAAACTAGCGGTCACTTGGACTATGTAGCTTCCCTAGCGGGCATTTGGACTATCTAGGTTACCTAGCGGGCACTTGGACTATCTAGCTTACCTAGCGAGCATTTGGACTATCTAAGTTACCTAGCAGGCACTTTGACTATCTAGGTTAACTAACGGGCACTTGGACTATGTAGGTTGCCTAGCGGGCACTTGGACTATGTAGGTTACCTAGCGGGCACTTGGATTATGTAGGTTCCCTATCGGGCACTTGGACTATGTAGGTTAACTAGCGGGCACTTGGACTGTCTAGGTTACCTAGCGGGCACTTGGATTATCTAGGTTAACGAAAGGGCACTTGGACTATGTAGGTTACCTAGCCGCCACTTGGACTATCGAGGTTAGCTAACTGGCACTTGGACTATCTAGGTTCCCTAGCTGGCACTTGGACTATGTAGGTCAACTAGCGGGCCCTTATACTACCTAGGTTAGCTAACGGGCACTTAGATTATGTAGTTTAACTAGGGGGCACTTGGAATTTGTAGGTTAACTAGCGGACACTTGCACTATGTAGGTTAACTAGCGGGCCCATGGACTATGTAGGTTTACTAGCGGGCCTTTGGACTATCTAGGTTCCCTCAAGGGCACTTGGGCTATCTTGGTTACCGAACGGGCACTTGAACTATCTAGGTTACCTAGCGGGCACTTGGACTATGTAGGCTAACTAGGGGGCCCTTGAACGATCGAGGTTACCTAGCGGGTACTAGAACTATCTAGGTTAACTAGCGGGCACTTGCACTATCTAAGTTACCTAGCGGGCACTTGGAATAAGTACGTTCCCTAGCGGGAACTTGGACTATGTATGTTCCCTAGCGGGCACTTGGATTATCTATGTTAACTGGCGGGCACTTGGAATATGAAGGTTAACTAGCGGACACTTGCACTATGTCGGTTACCTAGCAGGCACTTGGACTATCTAGGTTAACTAGCAGGCACTTGGACTATATAGGTTAACTAGCGTGCACTTGGACTATGTAGGTTCCTTAGCCTGCACTTGGACAATATAGGTAACCTAGCGGGCACTTGTACTATGTAGGTTAACTAGCGTGCCCTTGGACTATCTAGGTTACGTAGCGGGCACTTGGTATATAGGTTAACTAGCGGGCATTTGGACTATGTAGGTTAACTAGCGGACACTTACACGATCTAGGTTAACTAGCGGGCCCTTGCACTATGTAGGTTAACTAGCGGGCCATGGATTATGTAGGTTTACTAGCAGGCACTTGGACTATCTAGGCAAACTAGCGGGCACATGGACTATGTAGCTTCCCTAGCGGGCATTTGGACTATCTAGGTTACCTAGCGGGCACTTGGACTATCTAGCTTACCTAGTGAGCACTTGGACTATCTAAGTTACCTAGCAGGCACTTTGACTATCTAGGTTAACTAACGGGCACTTGGACTATGTAGGTTGCCTAGCGGGCAATTGGATTATGTAGGTTCCCTAGCGGGCACTTGGACTATCTAGGTTAACGAACGGGCACCTGGACTGTCTAGGTTACATAGCGGCACTTGGACTTGTAGGTTAACGAATGGGCACTTGGACTATGTATGTTGCCTAGCGGGCACTTGGACTATCTAGGTTAGCTAACGGGCACTTGGACTATCTAAGTAACCTAGCGGGAACTTGGACAATATAGGTTACCTAGCAGGCACTTGGACTATCTAGGTTACCTAACGGGCTCTTTCACTATCTAGGTTACCTAGCTGGCACTTGGACTATGTAGGTTAACTAGCGGGCACTTGGACGATCTAGGTTGACTAGCGGGCACTTGGACTATATAGGTTACCTAGCGGGCACTTGGACTATCGAGGTTAACGAACGGGCACTTGGACTATATAGGTTACCTAGCAGGCACTTTGATTATCTAGGTTAACTAACGGGCACTTGGACTATGTAGGTTGCCTAGCGGGCACTTGGACTATGTAGGTTACCTAGCGGGCACTTGGATTATGTAGGTTCCCTATCGGGCACTTGGACTATGTAGGTTAACTAGCGGGCACTTTGACTGTCTAGGTTACCTAGCGGGTACTTGGATTATCTAGGTTAACGAAAGGGCACTTGGACTATGTAGGTTACCTAGCCGCCACTTGGACTATCGAGGTTAGCTAACTGGCACTTGGACTATCTAGGTTCCCTAGCTGGCACTTGGACTATGTAGGTCAACTAGCGGGCCCTTATACTACCTAGGTTAGCTAACGGGCACTTAGATTATGTAGTTTAACTAGGGGGCACTTGGAATTTATAGGTTAACTAGCGGACACTTGCACTATGTAGGTTAACTAGCGGGCCCATGGACTATGTAGGTTTACTAGCGGGCCTTTGGACTATCTAGGTTCCCTCAAGGGCACTTGGGCTATCTTGGTTACCGAACGGGCACTTGAACTATCTAGGTTACCTAGCGGGCACTTGGACTATGTAGGCTAACTAGGGGGCCCTTGAACGATCGAGGTTACCTAGCGGGTACTAGAACTATCTAGGTTAACTAGCGGGCACTTGCACTATCTAAGTTACCTAGCGGGCACTTGGAATAAGTACGTTCCCTAGCGGGAACTTGGACTATGTATGTTAACTGGCGGGCACTTGGAATATGTAGGTTAACTAGCGGACACTGGCACTATGTCGGTTACCTAGCAGGCACTTGGACTATCTAGGTTAACTAGCGGGCACTTGGACTATATAGGTTAACTAGCGTGCACTTGGACTATGTAGGCTCCTTAGCGGGCACTTGGACAATCTAGGTTGCCTAGCGGGCACTTGTACTATGTAGGTTAACTAGCGTGCCCTTGGACTATCTAGGTTACGTAGCGGGCACTTGGTATATAGGTTAACTAGCGGGCATTTGGACTATGTAGGTTAACTAGCGGACACTTACACGATCTAGGTTAACTAGCGGGCCCTTGCACTATGTAGGTTAACTAGCGGGCCATGGATTATGTAGGTTTACTAGCAGGCACTTGGACTATCTAGGCAAACTAGCGGTCACTTGGACTATGTAGCTTCCCTAGCGGGCATTTGGACTATCTAGGTTACCTAGCGGGCACTTGGACTATCTAGCTTACCTAGCGAGCATTTGGACTATCTAAGTTACCTAGCAGGCACTTTGACTATCTAGGTTAACTAACGGGCACTTGGACTATGTAGGTTGCCTAGCGGGCACTTGGACTATGTAGGTTACATAGCGGGCACTTGGATTATGTAGGTTCCCTATCGGGCACTTGGACTATGTAGGTTAACTAGCGGGCACTTGGACTGTCTAGGTTACCTAGCGGGCACTTGGATTATCTAGGTTAACGAAAGGGCACTTGGACTATGTAGGTTACCTAGCCGCCACTTGGACTATCGAGGTTAGCTAACTGGCACTTGGACTATCTAGGTTCCCTAGCTGGCACTTGGACTATGTAGGTCAACTAGCGGGCCCTTATACTACCTAGGTTAGCTAACGGGCACTTAGATTATGTAGTTTAACTAGGGGGCACTTGGAATTTGTAGGTTAACTAGCGGACACTTGCACTATGTAGGTTAACTAGCGGGCCCATGGACTATGTAGGTTTACTAGCGGGCCTTTGGACTATCTAGGTTCCCTCAAGGGCACTTGGGCTATCTTGGTTACCGAACGGGCACTTGAACTATCTAGGTTACCTAGCGGGCACTTGGACTATGTAGGCTAACTAGGGGGCCCTTGAACGATCGAGGTTACCTAGCGGGTACTAGAACTATCTAGGTTAACTAGCGGGCACTTGCACTATCTAAGTTACCTAGCGGGCACTTGGAATAAGTACGTTCCCTAGCGGGAACTTGGACTATGTATGTTCCCTAGCGGGCACTTGGATTATCTATGTTAACTGGCGGGCACTTGGAATATGAAGGTTAACTAGCGGACACTGGCACTATGTCGGTTACCTAGCAGGCACTTGGACTATCTAGGTTAACTAGCAGGCACTTGGACTATATAGGTTAACTAGCGTGCACTTGGACTATGTAGGTTCCTTAGCCTGCACTTGGACAATATAGGTAACCTAGCGGGCACTTGTACTATGTAGGTTAACTAGCGTGCCCTTGGACTATCTAGGTTACGTAGCGGGCACTTGGTATATAGGTTAACTAGCGGGCATTTGGACTATGTAGGTTAACTAGCGGACACTTACACGATCTAGGTTAACTAGCGGGCCCTTGCACTATGTAGGTTAACTAGCGGGCCATGGATTATGTAGGTTTACTAGCAGGCACTTGGACTATCTAGGCAAACTAGCGGGCACATGGACTATGTAGCTTCCCTAGCGGGCATTTGGACTATCTAGGTTACCTAGCGGGCACTTGGACTATCTAGCTTACCTAGTGAGCACTTGGACTATCTAAGTTACCTAGCAGGCACTTTGACTATCTAGGTTAACTAACGGGCACTTGGACTATGTAGGTTGCCTAGCGGGCAATTGGATTATGTAGGTTCCCTAGCGGGCACTTGGACTATCTAGGTTAACGAACGGGCACCTGGACTGTCTAGGTTACATAGCGGCACTTGGACTTCTAGGTTAACGAATGGGCACTTGGACTATGTATGTTGCCTAGCGGGCACTTGGACTATCTAGGTTAGCTAACGGGCACTTGGACTATCTAAGTAACCTAGCGGGAACTTGGACAATATAGGTTACCTAGCAGGCACTTGGACTATCTAGGTTACCTAACGGGCACTTTCACTATCTAGGTTACCTAGCTGGCACTTGGACTATGTAGGTTAACTAGCGGGCACTTGGACGATCTAGGTTGACTAGCGGGCACTTGGACTATATAGGTTACCTAGCGGGCACTTGGACTATCGAGGTTAACGAACGGGCACTTGGACTATATAGGTTACCTAGCAGGCACTTTGATTATCTAGGTTAACTAACGGGCACTTGGACTATGTAGGTTGCCTAGCGGGCACTTGGACTATGTAGGTTACCTAGCGGGCACTTGGATTATGTAGGTTCCCTATCGGGCACTTGGACTATGTAGGTTAACTAGCGGGCACTTTGACTGTCTAGGTTACCTAGCGGGTACTTGGATTATCTAGGTTAACGAAAGGGCACTTGGACTATGTAGGTTACCTAGCCGCCACTTGGACTATCGAGGTTAGCTAACTGGCACTTGGACTATCTAGGTTCCCTAGCTGGCACTTGGACTATGTAGGTCAACTAGCGGGCCCTTATACTACCTAGGTTAGCTAACGGGCACTTAGATTATGTAGTTTAACTAGGGGGCACTTGGAATTTATAGGTTAACTAGCGGACACTTGCACTATGTAGGTTAACTAGCGGGCCCATGGACTATGTAGGTTTACTAGCGGGCCTTTGGACTATCTAGGTTCCCTCAAGGGCACTTGGGCTATCTTGGTTACCGAACGGGCACTTGAACTATCTAGGTTACCTAGCGGGCACTTGGACTATGTAGGCTAACTAGGGGGCCCTTGAACGATCGAGGTTACCTAGCGGGTACTAGAACTATCTAGGTTAACTAGCGGGCACTTGCACTATCTAAGTTACCTAGCGGGCACTTGGAATAAGTACGTTCCCTAGCGGGAACTTGGACTATGTATGTTAACTGGCGGGCACTTGGAATATGTAGGTTAACTAGCGGACACTGGCACTATGTCGGTTACCTAGCAGGCACTTGGACTATCTAGGTTAACTAGCGGGCACTTGGACTATATAGGTTAACTAGCGTGCACTTGGACTATGTAGGTTCCTTAGCGGGCACTTGGACAATCTAGGTTGCCTAGCGGGCACTTGTACTATGTAGGTTAACTAGCGTGCCCTTGGACTATCTAGGTTACGTAGCGGGCACTTGGTATATAGGTTAACTAGCGGGCATTTGGACTATGTAGGTTAACTAGCGGACACTTACACGATCTAGGTTAACTAGCGGGCCCTTGCACTATGTAGGTTAACTAGCGGGCCATGGATTATGTAGGTTTACTAGCAGGCACTTGGACTATCTAGGCAAACTAGCGGTCACTTGGACTATGTAGCTTCCCTAGCGGGCATTTGGACTATCTAGGTTACCTAGCGGGCACTTGGACTATCTAGCTTACCTAGCGAGCATTTGGACTATCTAAGTTACCTAGCAGGCACTTTGACTATCTAGGTTAACTAACGGGCACTTGGACTATGTAGGTTGCCTAGCGGGCACTTGGACTATGTAGGTTACCTAGCGGGCACTTGGATTATGTAGGTTCCCTATCGGGCACTTGGACTATGTAGGTTAACTAGCGGGCACTTGGACTGTCTAGGTTACCTAGCGGGCACTTGGATTATCTAGGTTAACGAAAGGGCACTTGGACTATGTAGGTTACCTAGCCGCCACTTGGACTATCGAGGTTAGCTAACTGGCACTTGGACTATCTAGGTTCCCTAGCTGGCACTTGGACTATGTAGGTCAACTAGCGGGCCCTTATACTACCTAGGTTAGCTAACGGGCACTTAGATTATGTAGTTTAACTAGGGGGCACTTGGAATTTGTAGGTTAACTAGCGGACACTTGCACTATGTAGGTTAACTAGCGGGCCCATGGACTATGTAGGTTTACTAGCGGGCCTTTGGACTATCTAGGTTCCCTCAAGGGCACTTGGGCTATCTTGGTTACCGAACGGGCACTTTCACTATCTAGGTTACCTAGCTGGCACTTGGACTATGTAGTTTAACTAGCGGGCACTTGGACTATATAGGTTACCTAGCGGGCACTTGGACTATCTAGGTTAACGAACGGGCACTTGGACTATGCAGGTAACCTAGCGGCACTTGGACTGTCTAGGTTACATAGCGGGCACTTGGACTTCTAGGTTAACGAACGGGCACTTGGACTATGTATGTTGCCTAGCGGGCACTTGGACTATCCAGGTTAGGTTACGGGCACTTGGACTATCTAGGTTACCTAGCGGGAACTTGGACAATGTAGGTTAACTAGCAGGCACTTGGACTATCTAGGTTACCTAACGGGCACTTTCACTATCTAGGTTACCTAGTTGGCACTTGGACTAAGTAGGTTACCTAAAGGGCACTTTGACTATCTAGGTTACCTAGCGGGCGCTTGGACAATCTAGGTTAACTAACTGGCACTTGGTCTATGTAGGTTCCCTAGCGGGCCCTTGGACTATGTAAGTTCCCTAGCGGGGACTTGGACTATGTGGGTTACCTAGAGGGCATTTGGACTATGAAGGTTACCTTGCGGGCACTTGGACTATGTAGGTTCCTTATCGGGCACTTGGAGAATGTAGGTTAACTAGGGGGCACTAGGACTATGTAGGTTACGTAGAGGGCCCTTGGACTATCTAGGTTACCTAGCGGGCATTTGGATTATGCAGGCTCCCTAGCGGGCATTTGGACTATATAGATTCCTTAGCGGGCACTTAGACTTTGTAGGTTACCTAGCGGGCACTTGGACTACTTTGGTTACCTAGCGGGCACTTGGATTATCTAGGTTACCTAGCGGGCCCTTGGACTATGTAGGTTACCAGCGGGCACTTGGACAATCTAGGTTAACGAACGTGCTCTTGGACTATGTAGGTAACCTAGCGGGCACTTGGACTGTCTAGGTTACCTAGCGGGCACTTGGACTTTCTAGGTTAACGAACGGGCACTTGGACTATGTAGGTTAACTAGCGGACACTTCGACTATCTAGGTTAGCTAACGGGCAATTGGACTATCTAGGTTACCTAGCGGGCACTTGGACTATGTAGGTTCCCTAGCGGGCACGTGGACTATTTAGGTTACCTAGCAGGCACTTTGACTATCTAGGTTAACTAACGGGCACTTGGACTATGTAGGTTGCCTAGCGAGCACTTGGACTATGTAGGTTCCCTAGGGGGAACTTGGACTATGTAGGTTCCCTATCGGGTACTTGGACTGTCTAGGTTAACTAGTGGGCAATTGGACTGTCTAGGTTACCTAGTGGGCACTTGGACTATTTACGTTTCCTAGCGGGCACATAGGCTATCTACGATACCTAGCGGGCACGTGGACTATGTAGGTTAACGAATGGCCACTTGAACTGTGTAGTTTACCTAGCAGTCACTTGGACTATGTAGGTTAACTAGCGGGCACTTGGACTATCTAGGTGACCTACGGGCACTTGGACTATCTAGGTTAACTAGCGGGCACTTGGACTATCTAGTTTAACTAGCGGGCGCTTGGACCATGTAGGTTCCCTAGCGGGCATTTGGACACTATAGGTTACCTAGCGGGCACTTGGACTATCTAGGTTAACTAGCGGGCACTTGGACTATGTATGTTCCAGAGCGGACAATTGGACTATGTAGGTTCCCTAGTGGGCACTTGGACTATCTAGATTCCCTAAAGGGCACTTGGACTATGTAGGTTACCGAACGGGCACTTGGACTATCTAGGTTACCTAGCGGGAATTGGACTATGTAGGTTAACTAGCGGACAATTGGACGATCTAGGTTAACTAGCGGACACTTGCACAATGTACCTTCCCTAGGGGGCACTTGGACTATCTATGTTAACTAGCGGGCACTTGGACTATGTAGGTTACCTAGCAGACACTTGCACTATGTAGGTTACCTAGCGGGCACTTGGACTATGTAGGTTAACTAGCAGGCACTTGGACGATCTAGGTTAAATAACGGGCACTTGGACTATCAAAGATAACAAGCGAGCCCTTGGACTATCTACGTTACCTAGATAGCACTTGGACTATATAGGTTCCCTCGTGGGCACTTGGACTATCTAGGTTAACGTACGGGCACTTGGACTATGCAGGTAACCTAGCGGGCACTTGGACTGTCTAGGTTACATAGCGGGCACTTGTACTTCTATGTTAACGAACGGGCACTTGGAATATGTATGTTACCTAGCGGGCACTTTGACTATCTAGGTAACTAGCAGACCTTGGACTATGTAGGTTAACTAGCGGGCCCTTGGACTATGTAGGTTAACTAGCGGGCTCTTGGACTATCTAGGTTTCCTAGCAGGCACTTGGACTATGTACATATCATAGCGCGCACTTGGACTATCTAGGTTACCTAGCGGGCACTTGGATTATGTACGTTCCCTAGCGGGCACTTGGACTATCTATGTTAACTAGCGGGCACTTGGAATATGTAGGTTAACTAGCGGACACTTGCACTATGTAGGTTACCTAGCAGGCACTTGGACTATCTAGGTTAACTAGCGGGCACTTGGACTATCTAGGTTAACTAGCGTGCACTTGGACTATGTACGTTCCCTAGTGGGCACTTTGAGTCTGTATGTTCCCTACGGACACTTGAACTAGTTAAGTTAACTACCGGGCACTTGGACTATGTAGGTTAAATAGCGGGCCCTTGGACTATCTAGGTTACCTAGCAGCCACTTGGACTATGTAGGTTAACTACCGGGCACTTGCACTATCTAGGTTTCCGAACGGGCATTTGGACTATGTAGGTAACCTAGCGGGCACTTGGAGAGTCTAGGTTACCTAGCGGGCACTTGGACTTCTGGGTTAACTAACGGGCACTTGGACTATGTATGTTGCATAGCATGCAATTGGACTATCTAGGTTAGGTAACGGGCACTTGAACTATCTAGGATTCATAGAGGGCACTTGGACAATCTAGGTTAACTAGAGGGCACTTGGACTATCTAGGTTAACTAGCATGCACTTGGACTATCTAGGTTTCTTAGCGGGTACTTGGACTATGTAGGTTAACTAGCGGGCCCTTGGACTATGTAGATTAACTAGCGGCACTTGGACTGTCTACGTTAACTAGCGGGCCCTTGCACTATGTAGATTCCCTAGCGGGCATTTGGACTATATAGATAACCTAGCGGGCATTTTGACTTTGTAGGTTACCTAGCGGCACATGGACTATCTAGGTTACCTAGCTGGCACTTGAACTATCTACGTTATAGCGAGTTCTTGGAGTATGTAGGTTACCTAGCTGGCTGTCGGACTATCTAGGTTACCGAGCGGGCACTTGGACTATCTAGGTTAACTAACGGGCACTTCGATTGTGTAGGTCCCCTAGCGGGCCCTTGGACTATGTAAGTTCCCTACCAGGCACTTGGACTATGTAGGTTCCCTAGCGGGTATTTGGACTATATAGGTTACCTAGCGGGCACTTGGACTATGTAGGTTACCTAGCGGGCACTTGGACTATCTAGGTTAACGAACGGGCACTTAGACTATGTAGGTAACCTAGCGGGCACTTGGACAGTCTAGGTTACCTAGCTGGCACTTAGACTATGTAGGTCAACTAGCGGGCCCTTGGACTATCAAGGTTAGCTAACGGGCACTTAGATTATGTAGGTTACCTAGCGGGCACTTGGAGTATGTAGGCTAACTAGGGGCCCCTTGGACGATCTAGGTTACCTAGCGGGTACTTGAACTATCTAGGCTAACTAGCGGGACCTTGCACTATCTAGGTTACCTAGTGGGCACTTGGACTATGTAAGTTCCCTAGCGGGCACTTGGACTGTCTATTTTAACTAGCGGGCACTTGGAATATGTAGGTTAACTAGCAGACACTTGCACTATGTAGGTTACCTAGCAGGCACTTGGCCATCAAGGTTAACTAGCGGGCACTTGGACTATCTAGGTTAACTAGCGTGCACTTGGACTATGTAGGTTCCCTAGTGGGCACTTGGACTATGTAGGATCCCTATTGGACATTTGGACTACTTTGGTTACCTAGCGGGCACAGGGACTATCTAGGTTAACTAGCGGGCACTTGGACTATCTAGGTCAACTAGCGGGCCCTTGTACTTTGTAGGTTAACTAGCGAGCACTAGGACTATCTAGGTTAACTAGCGGACCTTGGACTATGTGGGTTAACTAGCGGGCCCTTGGGCTATGTAGGTTAACTAGCGGGCACTTGGACAATCTAGGTTAACTAGAGGGCACTTGGACTATCTAGGTTAACTAGCATGCACTTGGACTATCTAGGTTTCTTAGCGGGTACTTGGACTATGTAGGTTAACTAGCGGGCCCTTGGACTATGTAGATTAACTAGCGGCACTTGGACTGTCTACGTTAACTAGCGGGCCCTTGCACTATGTAGATTCCCTAGCGGGCATTTGGACTATATAGATAACCTAGCGGGCATTTTGACTTTGTAGGTTACCTAGCGGCACATGGACTATCTAGGTTACCTAGCTGGCACTTGAACTATCTACGTTATAGCGAGTTCTTGGAGTATGTAGGTTACCTAGCTGGCTGTCGGACTATCTAGGTTACCGAGCGGGCACTTGGACTATCTAGGTTAACTAACGGGCACTTCGATTGTGTAGGTCCCCTAGCGGGCCCTTGGACTATGTAAGTTCCCTACCAGGCACTTGGACTATGTAGGTTCCCTAGCGGGTATTTGGACTATATAGGTTACCTAGCGGGCACTTGGACTATGTAGGTTACCTAGCGGGCACTTGGACTATCTAGGTTAACGAACGGGCACTTAGACTATGTAGGTAACCTAGCGGGCACTTGGACAGTCTAGGTTACCTAGCTGGCACTTAGACTATGTAGGTCAACTAGCGGGCCCTTGGACTATCAAGGTTAGCTAACGGGCACTTAGATTATGTAGGTTACCTAGCGGGCACTTGGAGTATGTAGGCTAACTAGGGGCCCCTTGGACGATCTAGGTTACCTAGCGGGTACTTGAACTATCTAGGCTAACTAGCGGGACCTTGCACTATCTAGGTTACCTAGTGGGCACTTGGACTATGTAAGTTCCCTAGCGGGCACTTGGACTGTCTATTTTAACTAGCGGGCACTTGGAATATGTAGGTTAACTAGCAGACACTTGCACTATGTAGGTTACCTAGCAGGCACTTGGCCATCAAGGTTAACTAGCGGGCACTTGGACTATCTAGGTTAACTAGCGTGCACTTGGACTATGTAGGTTCCCTAGCGGGCACTTGGACTATGTAGGATCCCTATTGGACATTTGGACTACTTTGGTTACCTAGCGGGCACAGGGACTATCTAGGTTAACTAGCGGGCACTTGGACTATCTAGGTCAACTAGCGGGCCCTTGTACTTTGTAGGTTAACTAGCGAGCACTAGGACTATCTAGGTTAACTAGCGGACCTTGGACTATGTGGGTTAACTAGCGGGCCCTTGGGCTATGTAGGTTAACTAGCGGGCACTTGGATGATCTAGGTTAACTAGAGGGCACTTGGACTATATAGGTTACCTTGCGGGCATTTGGACCATGTAGGTTCCCAGGCGGGCATTTGGACTATATAGATAACCTAGCGGGCACTTAGAATTTGTAGGTTACCTAGTGGGCACTTGGACTATCTAGGTTACCAAGCTGGCACTGGAATTATCTACGTTGCCTAGCGGGTTCTTGGAGTATGTAGGTTACCTAGAGGGCTGTTGGACTATCTAGGTTACCTAGCGGGCCCTTGGACTATGTGAATTAACTAGAGGGCATTTGGACTATGAAGGTTACCTAGCGGGCACTTGGACTATGTAGGTTCCTTATCGGGCACTTGGAGAATGTAGGTTAACTAGGGGGCACTAGGACTATGTAGGTTACGTAGAGGGCCCTTGGACTATCTAGGTTACCTAGAGGCATTTGGATTATGCAGGCTCCCTAGCGGGCATTTGGACTATATAGATTCCTTAGCGGGCACTTAGACTTTGTAGGTTACCTAGCGGGCACTTGGACTACTTTGGTTACCTAGCGGGCACTTGGACTATCTAGGTTACCTAGCGGGCCCTTGGACTATGTAGGTTACCAGCGGGCACTTGGATAATCTAGGTTAACGAACGTGCACTTGGACTATGTAGGTAACCTAGCGGGCACTTGGACTGTCTAGGTTAACTAGCGGGCACTTGGACTTTCTAGGTTAACGAACGGGCACTTGGACTATGTAGGTTAACTAGCGGACACTTCGACTATCTAGGTTAGCTAACGTGCATTTGGACTATCTAGGTTACCTAGCGGGCACTTGGACTATGTAGGTTCCCTAGCGGGCACGTGGACTATTTAGGTTACCTAGTAGGCACTTTGACTATCTAGGTTAACTAACGGGTACTTGGACTATGTAGGTTGCCTAGCGAGCACTTGAACTATGTAGGTTCTCTAGGGGGAACTTGGACTATGTAGGTTCCCTATCGGGTACTTGGACTGTCTAGGTTAACTAGTGGGCAATTGGACTGTCTAGGTTACCTAGTGGGCACTTGGACTATGCACGTTCCCTAGCGGGCACATGGGCTATCTACGTTACCTAGCGGGCACTTGGAATATGTAGGTTAACGAACGGGCACTTGGACTATGTAGTTTACCTAGCAGGCACTTGGTCTATGTAGGTTAACTAACGGGCACTTGGACTATCTAGGTTACCTACCGGCACTTGGACTATCTAGGTTAACTAGCGGGCACTTGGACTATCTAGGTTAACTAGCGGGCGCTTGGACCATGTAGGTTCCCTAGCGGGCATTTGGACTATATAGGTTAACTAGCGGGCACTTGGACTATCTAGGTTAACTAGCGGGCACTTGGACTATGTATGTTCCAGAGCGGACAATTGGACTATGTAGGTTCCCTAGTGGGCACTTGGACTATCTAGATTCCCTAAAGGGCACTTGGACTATCTAGGTTACCGAACGGGCACTTGGACTATCTAGGTTACCTATCGGGAACTTGGAATATATAGGTTAACTAGCGGACAATTGGACGATCTAGGTTAACTAGCGGACACTTGCACTATGTAGGTTACCTAGCGGGCACTTGGACTATCTAGGTTAACTAGCGGGCACTTTGACTATGTAGGTTAACTAGCGGACACTTGCACTATGTAGGTTACCTAGCGGGCACTTGGATTATGTAGGTTAACTAGCAGGCCCTTGGACTATCTAGGTTACCTAGCAGGCACTTGGACTATGTAGGTTAACTAGCGGGCACTTGAACTCTCTAGGTTACCTAGCGGGCACTTGCACTATGTACCTTCCCTAGCGGGCACTTGGACTATCTATGTTAACTAGCGGGCACTTGGACTATGTAGGTTATATAGCAGACACTTGCACTATGTAGGTTACCTAGCGGGCACTTGGACTATGTAGGTTAACTAGCGGGCACTTGGACTATCTAGGTTAACTAGCGGGCACTTTGACTATGTAGGTTAACTAGCGGACACTTGCACTATGTAGGTTACCTAGCGGGCACTTGGATTATGTAGGTTAACTAGCAGGCCCTTGGACTATCTAGGTTACCTAGCAGGCACTTGGACTATGTAGGTTACCTAGCAGACTCTTGCACTATGTAGTTTACCTAGCGGGCACTTGGACTATGTAGGTTAACTAACGGGCACTTGGACTATCAAATTAACAAGCGAGCCCTTGGACTATCTAGGTTAACTAGCGGGCCCTTGGACTATCTAGGTTACCTAGATAGCACTTGGACTATATAGGTTTCCTCGCGGGCACTTGGACTATCTAAGTTAACGAACGGGCACTTGGACTATGCAGGTAACCTAGCGGGCACTTGGACTGTCTAGGTTACATAGCGGGCACTTGTACTTCTATGTTAACGAACGGGCACTTGGAATATGTATGTTGCCTAGCGGGCACTTGGACAAACTAGGTTAGGTAACGGGCACTTGGACTATCTAGGTTACCTAGCGGGAACTTGGACAATGTACGTTACCTAGCAGGCACTTGGACTATCTAGGTTAACTAGCGGGCATTGGACTATCTAGGTTACCTAGCGGGAACTTGGACTATCTAGGTTACCTAGCGGGCCCTTGGACTATGTAGGTTACCCAGCGGGCACTTGGACTATCTAGGTTAACGAACGGGCACTTGGACTATGTAGGTAACCTAACGGGCACTTGGACTATCTAGGTTACCTAGCGGGCACTTTGACTATCTAGGTAACTAGCAGACCTTGGACTATGTAGGTTAACTAGCGGGCCCTTGGACTATGTAGGTTAACTAGCGGGCTCTTGGACTATCTAGGTTTCCTAGCAGGCACTTGGACTATGTACATATCATAGCGCGCACTTGGACTATCTAGGTTACCTAGCGGGCACTTGGATTATGTACGTTCCCTAGCGGGCACTTGGAATATGTAGGTTACCTAGCAGACACTTGCACTATATAGGTTTCCTAGCGGGCACTTGGACTATGTAGGTTAACTAGCGAGCACTTGGACTCTAGGTTACCTAGCGGGCACTTGGACTATCTAGGTTACCTAGCGGGCCCTTGGACTATGTAGGTTTCCTAGCGGGCACTTGGAATATCTAGGTTAACGAACGGGCACTTGGACTACGTAGGTAACCTCGCGGGCACTTGGACAGTCTAGGTTACCTAGTGGGCACTTGGACTATCTAGGTTAATGAACGGGCAATTGGACAATGTAGGTAACCTAGCGGACACTTGGACATCTAGGTTACCTAGCGGGCAATTGGACTATCTAGGTTAACGAACGGGCACTTGGACTATCTAGGTTAACTAGCGGGCGCTTGAACCATGTAGGTTCCCTAGCGGGCATTTGGACTATATAGGTTACCTAGCGGGCACTTGGACTATCTAGGTTAACTAGCGGGCACTTGGACTATGTATGTTCCAGAGCGGACAATTGGACTATGTAGATTCCCTAGTGGGCACTTGGACTATCTAGGTTACCGAACGGGTACTTGGACTATCTAGGTTACCTAGCGGGAACTTGGAATATGTAGGTTAACTAGCGGACAATTGGACGATCTAGGTTAACTAGCGGACACTTGCACTATGTAGGTTACCTAGCGGGCACTTGGACTATCTAGGTTAACTAGCAGGCCCTTGGGCTATCTAGGTTACCTAGCAGGCACTTTGACTATGTAGGTTAACTAGCGGACACTTGCACTATGTAGGTTACCTAGCGGGCACTTGGATTATGTAGGTTAACTAGCAGGCCCTTGGACTATCTAGGTTACCTAGCAGGCACTTGGACTATGTAGGTTAACTAGCGGGCACTTGAACTCTCTAGGTTACCTAGCGGGCACTTGGACTATGTACCTTCCCTAGCGGGCACTTGGACTATCTATGTTAACTAGCGGGCACTTGGACTATGTAGGTTATATAGCAGACACTTGCACTATGTAGGTTACGTAGCGGGCACTTGGACTATGTAGGTTAACTAGCGGGCACTTGGACGATCTAGGTTAACTAACGGGCACTTGGACTATCTAGGTTACCGAACGGGCACTTGGACTATCTAGGTTACCTAGCGGGAACTTGGAATATATAGGTTAACTAGCGGACAATTGGACGATCTAGGTTAACTAGCGGACACTTGCACTATGTAGGTTACCTAGCGGGCACTTGGACTATCTAGGTTAACTAGCGGGCACTTTGACTATGTAGGTTACCTAGCGGGCACTTGGATTATGTAGGTTAACTAGCAGGCCCTTGGACTCTCTAGGTTACCTAGCAGGCACTTGGACTATGTAGGTTAACTAGCGGGCACTTGAACTCTCTAGGTTACCTAGCGGGCACTTGCACTATGAAGGACCGGAAAAGCAAACGGTCCAAGTTCCCAAAACCACATAGGTGGAGGCCATCCCTCCCCATCACCCTCCCCCACCCCTCCCCCACCTCACCCCTCCCCCAACCCACCCCTCCCCCACCCCTCCCCTCCCCTCCCCTCCCCTCCCCTCCCGATCTCTCTCCCCTAATCGGCTTTATCCCATTTTGCAGGAGAACTCTTAGACTGGGAGAGCTGCCTTCAAACCCTTTCTTTCAACCCCCGCCCTATAAGGTTTCTAGGGTCTAGAAATAGAAAACTTCTAACAGGCCCTTATTGAGTCACTCCCTCCCCCACCGGCCCCCCAACCTCACCCCCACCCCTAACAAGCAGCCCCACACACACACTAGTACTGGTATGACTTCCATACTCATCAGCCCACCTGTAATGCTTGCCAACAACTTTTCCAGGTGCTGTTCACAACGGAGGAGGGTAGCCCTTCCAGACAGAGGCCCAGTAAGCAGTCAGTGAACCTGATGGTCAGCGAGCGGGCACTCTCCACTTGAGAGAAACTCTTTTGGCCACTACACCAACAATGTGGGATCTCAATTCCTAGCAAGGCCCAAAGGGCTTTACCAGGTATCACCCATTGCTCTTACATGACCCTCTGCGGAAGAGCTAGGAAACCGATGAATTTATCTAAGGTCAGTGAGAATTTTCAGGTTCCTATAAGAGAATGTCCGCCTGCCTTTCTAGAGTGGCTGATGTAAGCCTACGGGCTTTATACCCCTAACGGCCCGGAGGCACTGAGAACAGGAGGGCAATAAGTATTGCCTTTATTACTCAGTCAGTCTGCCTCAGACATGACAACGAAATGGGAAGGGTTTGAAGGGAAAATCTTAGCGATTTGGTACAAGTGGCTCATTGAGTGTATAACAACAGAGATGACCCTAGCACGACAGAGACAAAGAAGCTAGCTAAAATAATCGTAATTGCCATGAGATACCCCAGAGACTCAGGAAAAGGAGAGCATGGCTCACTCACGGAGAGACTAACCTGTGGGCACCGCCAAGCCATGGGGAAGGACCAATGTGCCTACTGCAGGAAAGAAGGACACTGGAAAAATCAGTGCCTTGAAAACCCCAGGAGAGGTGCACGACCCTCCACTAGAGTGGATAGGCCTCATCTGCACGTAGAAAGACCCAAGCAAGAGACAATAATGCTTGAAGAAGCTCAATGAAGGGGTCAGGGCTCTGTTTCACTTCGCCGCCAAAAGCCCAGGCTAACTCTCCAAGTAGGAGGCCAGGCAGTAAATTTCTTGGTGGACACAGGGGCCACCTTCTCAGGTTCAGAAAGGAATATGGGCACATTTTCAAGAAGAAAGATGTGAATTACTGTGAGCCCATGATTCCTTCCACAGATAACTCACACCAGAAGGTTTGCATGGAGGGTAGGTGGGTTTCCCAAGACAACAAGATAACAAATATCTATCAGCCCTTTGGCCCAGTTAGCCACCTGGTTATGATATCACTGGCTTCTGGCTCAGCTGCTGAGCCAGTGAAGCAGTTATAGCAGGAGAAGACTAGGTGGCCGGTGGCCATCAACGGAAGGACCAAATCTCCACAGTGGGCTTCCTGTTTCAATATGGAGCCACGTATGTTACCTGCTGGACACCATCTCTATCCTGAGCTCATAATTGCCATCCCAGGTCTAGAATGCGGCGCGCAGGTACACACTATATGAAACAGTCTCTGATTAACTCCTCTGGATAACTTGCTGACATGGGAGTCTGGATAATCCTGTACATTTACTTTGCAGATTAGAAAACTCACTCAAAAACACACGGGAGTTCACCCAGAGACACACAACTGGTTAACAACAAAGTCATATTTAAACCAGCGTCTGGACCAAGAGCACGGTGCCCCACAGAACTGTGCCCATCGAGCAGTCAATATCTCCTGGACTCTCAAAAGATCTGAGCTGACACCCACCCCCCCACATCCTTGCAGCCCCAAAAGATTGTATTTCACAGGATGGCACCGGATCTGCAGCTCGCGGAGAGGGACATATCTGATCAGAGAACACAGGGCAGAACAAGGGGGAGGAGGGAAGAATGGAGCACACCCTGGCCCAATACACCTTGAGGATGATGTTCCCAATCAGAGAAGCCAATCCACAGAGAATACCACATGGGCAGCCCCACGATGAGAAACGTCCCTCAAAGACCCATAGCCTTAGAGGGGACAACACTGGACACACAGTGTGGGAACTGCGCCCGAACTGATCCTGCCACTTCGAGGCATGACACTAAGAGAGTGCAGCGGAAGAGAAAGAAAACGGAGCATCAAAGTCCCCGGGGAATGCCAAAGGTGGACTTTGTGGTCAGGGTTCGGTGCCCCCACAGACAGGACTGGAAAACACTCCTAAAGTTCGCCACACAGTCCTTGTACTTTTCTTTCTGGTTAGTGTTGTTTTCTTTTAGTGTCATTGGATTTGGGTTGGGTTTTGTTTTCATTTTTGTTTGTTTTTCTTTTTGCTGCTTGGTTTAGCTCAGTCTTGTTTTGTGCATGTTATTACCTTTACAGGTCTGTCTAATTAAGAGAGGCTGGATGAAGAATCTGGAGGAGTAAACATGTGACCGGCCCTTTCCATTGGGCATGGGAGTGAGGAGGGTGGGGGGAAAGGAAGTGGTGTAAAGAAACCCAGAGACAAGGGTACAACAAGTGATGGAAAACGGTAGTGAGGGGGATGTAGGAGGCCTGGTAGGGCGTGATCAAAGGTAATGTAACCAAGAGGAATTACTGAAACCCAAAGGAAGACTGAGCATGTCAGTGGGCACAAGAGGAAAATCAAAGGGTATAGAAGAGTGAGCTGGGAAGCAAGGGCCAGTTATAGACGTCTAAAAAAAGGCATGTACATATGTACATATATTTACAAAGGGGCGTGGGGAAATAGATCTATGTCCATATGTTTATAGATTTAGTATTGAGGTAGCAGATGGACATAGGGCCTCCGCTCAAGGAATCCCTCATTGCAAGAACACTGTTTTATAAAATTGGCATTCTAAGATGCTCACCTTTCCTACACAATCACTGACCACAGAGCGGCTGCATAAGCAAATGTGGTGAAGAAATCCGATGGTGTCCAGCTACCTAAAGATATAGCGTGTGGGGTCTTAAAGGCTTGAGGGTAAAGAAACAGCCATCTGGCTCTGAAGCAACAGAGCCCACATGGAGAAAGCATACCAGCCTGTGTGATCACAAAGTTTTAAAGGGATAAGGCAACAGGCATCATGAGAACAAAAAAATCTTATCATGGAGAATGAGAGGGGACTGCCGGGTATAGACCCAAAACCTGTTTGCAGTGCACTGGACATCCCCTTACAGAAAGATCTCAGAGTGGAGATTAAAGAATACAGGGTATGAGACAGCAAAGATGAAACACAACTTTCCTCTAGTTCTTAATGCTTCCTCTTGCCCCACTATCATGATCCCAGTTCTACCATACTAATCTGGCCAAACTAGAGAAGGTATTCTAGTACCGATAGGAATTTCAAACACGGGGAATCCAGAGTGGATGGGCCCTTTACCAGTGTTATGAGTGGAGATACTGGGAGGGTGGAGGAAGGGCAGGATGGAAAGTGGGAACCGATTGCAAGGATCTTCATTGACCTCAAAAGAAAGGTGGGTGAAAATATGACAAAAGAATTAGTACATTTCCAAGGATTGATGAGGGATGGGTGGCGGGCATTGAGGGGGGAAAAATGAGGAGCTGAGGCCAGGGGCTTGGGTGGAGAGTGGATATTTTGTGAATAAGGAGGGCAATTAATGTACAGATGTGCTTCAAACAGATGATGTATTTATGGATTGCGGTTAGTGTTGTAGGAGCCACTAATGAAAAGATCATAAAAGAAACAAAAATAATCTTGGCAGAGGGCTCATGCAAGGATGATCTCAGGCTGGATGAGACCAGTCAAAACAGCTACTGGAGTGGCCTCACCCTGTGTCTATTACTGAGTCAGCCATGATGCTTAGGACCCACAGCCCCAGCAGCTGGCCAGAGAGGGAGGTGGATCTCTGAGGCCATTCCACAGGGGCAATGGTCTTCTGTCCTGCAGGGCCCACCCTCCTTTGTAAGCGTGCTGCCTGGGGCAAGGCTTTCATGGAGTCCACACCATGGGAGCTCTACTACTCATGGGGGATTGGCAGGAAGCCTCTGCTCATGTGCATACACCACCACCTAGCTGGAGGATCTCCGTGAACAAAGCCCGAGGCAGACAACAAGCCCACTAACTGATGCTGTAAGAGATACAATCAGCATCCAGAAACCTGCAACTGGGAGTAAGAGGCAGCATACCTTGGTCCCAGCCCCTCCCACTCTAATCTACAAGGAGTGACATTGCAAAGCAGAGGGTTTTCATAAAGCACTTCCAGGACAGTGGAATGAGCAGCCTCGTTTGTGGACATGGATACTCTGTGATCCAGACGTACTACCTCCTCCCTTCCAGTCAGCTGAGACAAAAACCCTTGCAAGCAGAAAGCCATGCATCTGAACAGTATCCACCAGCCACTCATGTGCAGCCCAGCTGCCTCCAAAGAGCCTTCCTGAGTGTGAGAGAAATCATGCAGAAGCCTGGTCTGCACTCAAGAGAGTTTTATGAGCGTTAGGGAGGCGTGGTGGGCAAGTCTGGCCGACCCCAGTGGCTGAATTGAATTAACATGGCCTAGATTGGTCAATCCAGGTACAGGAACCACCCAGGTGACCTCCCCTTCATGGCCAGAAATCTGGACCTCTGAGCATGCACAGGGTGCCTCTCCTAACTGGGCTCTTATCTTGGCCCTATGGGCATGCATAACGGATGCCCCAGTCCCTAGCATAGCTACCTAACATTTGCCCCCCTGAAGAGATATGGACCCAAATCTTTGGGGTACTGGGCGACGACATCTCTAGCTACTTCCTGCTGGCAGAAGGGGCGAGGTGGGGCTTTGGGTCCATACCCTTCCTACACTGCTGGGAGGGGTTGTCCATTGAGGGCAACTTTATCCAGGATGGATAAGGTTGAGGTGGTCCAGGAGATGGTAGTCGTGGACCTGGCACACTTGGTTCAGAAGCTTTAATCACCCGATAACTTCTGAGAAAAACAAACGGTCTAAAAGGTGAACAGTTTGACTACGACAAGGCTAAGCTTGTGAGGTGGCAGTGGCCTTGAAATTAGGTGAGTGTCACAGGAAACAAAAATAATCTTAGGATTAATTACCAGACATGTGTGTTTGTTCATTGGAAGTACAGGAAGAGGGATAAAAGCATTCACACTTTCCCCTAGGAGGGCACAGGTTTGGGCACTACTAGGTGCAGTCGGATCACTGATTCATTTATGATGCTAAGGTCTTGGACACGCTGATCAGACCCATCCTTCTTTTTAACCCTATAACGCTTCAATTTTAATTTTGGGAAAAAATTTTCTTTTTGTTGTGGACTTTCATAGTTATAAATATATATATATATATATGTATTAATATATACATTTTTAATGTTATGAAAACATCATGCTTCGCGTTATAGAGTTCAATGGAAATAATGGGCTAGTGCAGGACGAGTCAAAAGTGACCAAAATAGAGTAACTGCCTAAGTCATTTTGAATTTTCTTGGGTTCAATTGGAGTAAAGGCTTGTAAATTACCCGGGGTCCAAATTCCCATGGTGCCTCCTACAACGGGTAGAATGTTCAGGGATGTTTCAGGGCTGGGAGATTAATAACCCCTAAGTCCAGGATACCTTAGGGCAGGGGTCCTGAAACTGTTTACCCAGGGGGCCAGTTCACTATCCCTCAGGCCTTTTGAAGGAAAGACTATAGTTTAAAAAAACAAATATTACGAACAAATTCATGTGCACACTGCACATATTGATTTGAAGTTCAAAAAAATAAATAAATAAATGGGGCACATACACCCGGCAGAAAGGATCAACGTCCTCGGCTGTCTGCATGTGGCCCACAGGTTGTAGTTTGAGGACCCCTGCTCTCGGCATTCACCAAGAGGATGTGGTTTCAACCCAAAAGCTTGGAGACTCTACAATTTGTTTAAAAGTGATGGGGCAGAAGGAGTCCCTGATTGACCCACGCAAGACTAGTTTTCCCATCCCCTATTACTAAGAGTTCATAGTTATGGTTAAAGGGAACCAGGATATCCCGATCTGATCCCGTTACTTCAAGTGTGGGCTGACATTGCCACTAAGAAGCCTGCAAATATAAAAGACTTACTCCCTCCCGCAAAGAAAGGGCCCTTGTTTCCAAGGTTTCAGGAAACATGGAAGGACCGGAAAAGCAAACGGTCCAAGTTCCCAAAACCACATAGGTGGAGGCCATCCCTCCCCATCACCCTTCCCCACCCCTCCCCTCCCCCCCACCTCCCCTCCCCTCCCCTCCCGATCTCTCTCCCCTAATCGGCTTTATCCCATTTTGCAGGAGAACTCTGAGAGTGGGAGAGCTGGCTTCAAACCCTTTCTTTCAACCCCCGCCCTATAAGGTTTCTAGGGTCCAGAAATAGAAAACTTCTAACAGGCCCTTATTGAGTCACTCCCTCCCCCACCGGCCCCCCAACCTCACCCCCACCCCTAACAAGCAGCCCCACACACACACACTAGTACTGGTATGACTTCCATACTCATCAGCCCACCTGTAATGCTTGCCAACAACTTTTCCAGGTGCTGTTCACAACGGAGGAGGGTAGCCCTTCCAGACAGAGGCCCAGTAAGCAGTCAGTGAACCTGATGGTCAGCAAGCGGGCACTCCCCACTTGAGAGAAACTCTTTTGGCCACTACACAAACAATGTGGGATCTCAATTCCTAGCAAGGCCCAAAGGGCTTTACCAGGTATCACCCATTGCTCTTACATGACCCTCTGCGGAAGAGCTAGGAAACCTATGAATTTATCATCTAAGGTCAGTGAGAATTTTCAGGTTCCTATAAGAGAATGTCCGCCTGCCTTTCTAGAGTGGCCGATGTAAGCCTACGGGCTTTATACCCCTAACGGCCCGGAGGCACTGAGAACAGGAGGGCAATAAGTATTGCCTTTATTACTCAGTCAGTCTGCCTCAGACATGACAACGAAATGGGAAGGGTTTGAAGGGAAAATCTTAGCGATTTGGTACAAGTGGCTCATTGAGTGTATAACAACAGAGATGACCCTAGCACGACAGAGACAAAGAAGCTAGCTAAAATAATCGTAATTGCCATGAGATACCCCAGAGACTCAGGAAAAGGAGAGCATGGCTCACTCACGGAGAGACTAACCTGTGGGCACCGCTAAGCCATGGGGAAGGACCAATGTGCCTACTGCAGGAAAGAAGGACACTGGAAAAATCAGTGCCTTGAAAACCCCAGGAGAGGTGCACGACCCTCCACTAGAGTGGATAGGCCTCATCTGCACGTAGAAAGACCCAAGCAAGAGACAATAATGCTTGAAGAAGCTCAATGAAGGGGTCAGGGCTCTGTTTCACTTCGCCGCCAAAAGCCCAGGCTAACTCTCCAAGTAGGAGGCCAGGCAGTAAATTTCTTGGTGGACACAGGGGCCACCTTCTCAGGTTCAGAAAGGAATATGGGCACATTTTCAAGAAGAAAGATGTGAATTACTGTGAGCCCATGATTCCTTCCACAGATAACTCACACCAGAAGGTTTGCATGGAGGGTAGGTGGGTTTCCCAAGACAACAAGATAACAAATATCTATCAGCCCTTTGGCCCAGTTAGCCACCTGGTTATGATATCACTGGCTTCTGGCTCAGCTGCTGAGCCAGTGAAGCAGTTATAGCAGGAGAAGACTAGGTGGCCGGTGGCCATCAACGGAAGGACCAAATCTCCACAGTGGGCTTCCTGTTTCAATATGGAGCCACGTATGTTACCTGCTGGACACCATCTCTATCCTGAGCTCATAATTGCCATCCCAGGTCTAGAATGCGGCGCGCAGGTACACACTATATGAAACAGTCTCTGATTAACTCCTCTGGATAACTTGCTGACATGGGAGTCTGGATAATCCTGTACATTTACTTTGCAGATTAGAAAACTCACTCAAAAACACACGGGAGTTCACCCAGAGACACACAACTGGTTAACAACAAAGTCATATTTAAACCAGCGTCTGGACCAAGAGCACGGTGCCCCACAGAACTGTGCCCATCGAGCAGTCAATATCTCCTGGACTCTCAAAAGATCTGAGCTGACACCCACCCCCCCCCCACATCCTTGCAGCCCCAAAAGATTGTATTTCACAGGATGGCACCGGATCTGCAGCTCGCGGAGAGGGACATATCTGATCAGAGAACACAGGGCAGAACAAGGGGGAGGAGGGAAGAATGGAGCACACCCTGGCCCAATACACCTTGAGGATGATGTTCCCAATCAGAGAAGCCAATCCACAGAGAAGACCACATGGGCAGCCCCACGATGAGAAACGTCCCTCAAAGACCCATAGCCTTAGAGGGGACAACACTGGACACACAGTGTGGGAACTGCGCCCGAACTGATCCTGCCACTTCGAGGCATGACACTAAGAGAGTGCAGCGGAAGAGAAAGAAAACGGAGCATCAAAGTCCCCGGGGAATGCCAAAGGTGGACTTTGTGGTCAGGGTTCGGTGCCCCCACAGACAGGACTGGAAAACACTCCTAAAGTTCGCCACACAGTCCTTGTACTTTTCTTTCTGGTTAGTGTTGTTTTCTTTTAGTGTCATTGGATTTGGGTTGGGTTTTGTTTTCATTTTTGTTTGTTTTTCTTTTTGCTGCTTGGTTTAGCTCAGTCTTGTTTTGTGCATGTTATTACCTTTACAGGTCTGTCTAATTAAGAGAGGCTGGATGAAGAATCTGGAGGAGTAAACATGTGACCGGCCCTTTCCATTGGGCATGGGAGTGAGGAGGGTGGGGGGAAAGGAAGTGGTGTAAAGAAACCCAGAGACAAGGGTACAACAAGTGATGGAAAACGGTAGTGAGGGGGATGTAGGAGGCCTGGTAGGGCGTGATCAAAGGTAATGTAACCAAGAGGAATTACTGAAACCCAAAGGAAGACTGAGCATGTCAGTGGGCACAAGAGGAAAATCAAAGGGTATAGAAGAGTGAGCTGGGAAGCAAGGGCCAGTTATAGACATCTAAAAAAAGGCATGTACATATGTACATATATTTACAAAGGGGCGTGGGGAAATAGATCTATGTCCATATGTTTATAGATTTAGTATTGAGGTAGCAGATGGACATAGGGCCTCCGCTCAAGGAATCCCTCATTGCAAGAACACTGTTTTATAAAATTGGCATTCTAAGATGCTCACCTTTCCTACACAATCACTGACCACAGAGCGGCTGCATAAGCAAATGTGGTGAAGAAATCCGATGGTGTCCAGCTACCTAAAGATATAGCGTGTGGGGTCTTAAAGGCTTGAGGGTAAAGAAACAGCCATCTGGCTCTGAAGCAACAGAGCCCACATGGAGAAAGCATACCAGCCTGTGTGATCACAAAGTTTTAAAGGGATAAGGCAACAGGCATCATGAGAACAAAAAAATCTTATCATGGAGAATGAGAGGGGACTGCCGGGTATAGACCCAAAACCTGTTTGCAGTGCACTGGACATCCCCTTACAGAAAGATCTCAGAGTGGAGATTAAAGAATACAGGGTATGAGACAGCAAAGATGAAACACAACTTTCCTCTAGTTCTTAATGCTTCCTCTTGCCCCACTATCATGATCCCAGTTCTACCATACTAATCTGGCCAAACTAGAGAAGGTATTCTAGTACCGATAGGAATTTCAAACACGGGGAATCCAGAGTGGATGGGCCCTTTACCAGTGTTATGAGTGGAGATACTGGGAGGGTGGAGGAAGGGCAGGATGGAAAGTGGGAACCGATTGCAAGGATCTTCATTGACCTCAAAAGAAAGGTGGGTGAAAATATGACAAAAGAATTAGTACATTTCCAAGGATTGATGAGGGATGGGTGGCGGGCATTGAGGGGGGAAAAATGAGGAGCTGAGGCCAGGGGCTTGGGTGGAGAGTGGATATTTTGTGAATAAGGAGGGCAATTAATGTACAGATGTGCTTCAAACAGATGATGTATTTATGGATTGCGGTTAGTGTTGTAGGAGCCACTAATGAAAAGATCATAAAAGAAACAAAAATAATCTTGGCAGAGGGCTCATGCAAGGATGATCTCAGGCTGGATGAGACCAGTCAAAACAGCTACTGGAGTGGCCTCACCCTGTGTCTATTACTGAGTCAGCCATGATGCTTAGGACCCACAGCCCCAGCAGCTGGCCAGAGAGGGAGGTGGATCTCTGAGGCCATTCCACAGGGGCAATGGTCTTCTGTCCTGCAGGGCCCACCCTCCTTTGTAAGCGTGCTGCCTGGGGCAAGGCTTTCATGGAGTCCACACCATGGGAGCTCTACTACTCATGGGGGATTGGCAGGAAGCCTCTGCTCATGTGCATACACCACCACCTAGCTGGAGGATCTCCGTGAACAAAGCCCGAGGCAGACAACAAGCCCACTAACTGATGCTGTAAGAGATACAATCAGCATCCAGAAACCTGCAACTGGGAGTAAGAGGCAGCATACCTTGGTCCCAGCCCCTCCCACTCTAATCTACAAGGAGTGACATTGCAAAGCAGAGGGTTTTCATAAAGCACTTCCAGGACAGTGGAATGAGCAGCCTCGTTTGTGGACATGGATACTCTGTGATCCAGACGTACTACCTCCTCCCTTCCAGTCAGCTGAGACAAAAACCCTTGCAAGCAGAAAGCCATGCATCTGAACAGTATCCACCAGCCACTCATGTGCAGCCCAGCTGCCTCCAAAGAGCCTTCCTGAGTGTGAGAGAAATCATGCAGAAGCCTGGTCTGCACTCAAGAGAGTTTTATGAGCGTTAGGGAGGCGTGGTGGGCAAGTCTGGCCGACCCCAGTGGCTGAATTGAATTAACATGGCCTAGATTGGTCAATCCAGGTACAGGAACCACCCAGGTGACCTCCCCTTCATGGCCAGAAATCTGGACCTCTGAGCATGCACAGGGTGCCTCTCCTAACTGGGCTCTTATCTTGGCCCTATGGGCATGCATAACGGATGCCCCAGTCCCTAGCATAGCTACCTAACATTTGCCCCCCTGAAGAGATATGGACCCAAATCTTTGGGGTACTGGGCGACGACATCTCTAGCTACTTCCTGCTGGCAGAAGGGGCGAGGTGGGGCTTTGGGTCCATACCCTTCCTACACTGCTGGGAGGGGTTGTCCATTGAGGGCAACTTTATCCAGGATGGATAAGGTTGAGGTGGTCCAGGAGATGGTAGTCGTGGACCTGGCACACTTGGTTCAGAAGCTTTAATCACCCGATAACTTCTGAGAAAAACAAACGGTCTAAAAGGTGAACAGTTTGACTACGACAAGGCTAAGCTTGTGAGGTGGCAGTGGCCTTGAAATTAGGTGAGTGTCACAGGAAACAAAAATAATCTTAGGATTAATTACCAGACATGTGTGTTTGTTCATTGGAAGTACAGGAAGAGGGATAAAAGCATTCACACTTTCCCCTAGGAGGGCACAGGTTTGGGCACTACTAGGTGCAGTCGGATCACTGATTCATTTATGATGCTAAGGTCTTGGACACGCTGATCAGACCCATCCTTCTTTTTAACCCTATAACGCTTCAATTTTAATTTTGGGAAAAAATTTTCTTTTTGTTGTGGACTTTCATAGTTATAAATATATATATATATATGTATTAATATATACATTTTTAATGTTATGAAAACATCATGCTTCGCGTTATAGAGTTCAATGGAAATAATGGGCTAGTGCAGGACGAGTCAAAAGTGACCAAAATAGAGTAACTGCCTAAGTCATTTTGAATTTTCTTGGGTTCAATTGGAGTAAAGGCTTGTAAATTACCCGGGGTCCAAATTCCCATGGTGCCTCCTACAACGGGTAGAATGTTCAGGGATGTTTCAGGGCTGGGAGATTAATAACCCCTAAGTCCAGGATACCTTAGGGCAGGGGTCCTGAAACTGTTTACCCAGGGGGCCAGTTCACTATCCCTCAGGCCTTTTGAAGGAAAGACTATAGTTTAAAAAAACAAATATTACGAACAAATTCATGTGCACACTGCACATATTGATTTGAAGTTCAAAAAATAAAAATAAATGGGGCACATACACCCGGCAGAAAGGATCAACGTCCTCGGCTGTCTGCATGTGGCCCACAGGTTGTAGTTTGAGGACCCCTGCTCTCGGCATTCACCAAGAGGATGTGGTTTCAACCCAAAAGCTTGGAGACTCTACAATTTGTTTAAAAGTGATGGGGCAGAAGGAGTCCCTGATTGACCCACGCAAGACTAGTTTTCCCATCCCCTATTACTAAGAGTTCATAGTTATGGTTAAAGGGAACCAGGATATCCCGATCTGATCCCGTTACTTCAAGTGTGGGCTGACATTGCCACTAAGAAGCCTGCAAATATAAAAGACTTACTCCCTCCCGCAAAGAAAGGGCCCTTGTTTCCAAGGTTTCAGGAAACATGGAAGGACCGGAAAAACAAACGGTCCAAGTTCCCAAAACCACATAGGTGGAGGCCATCCCTCCCCATCAACCCACCACTCCCCATCACCCCTCCCCTCCCCATCACCCCTCCCCATCACCCCTCCCCATCACCCCTCCCCATCACCCCTCCCCATCATCCCTCCCCATCACCCCTCCCCATCACCCCTCCCCATCACCCCTCCCCATCACTCCTCCCCTCCCCTCCCCATCACCCCTCCCCTCCCCTCCCATCACCCCTCCCCTCCCCTCCCCTGCCCTCCCCACCCCTCCCCTCCCCTCCCCTCCCCTCCCCTTCACTCCCCTCCCCTCCCCTCCCGATCTCTCTCCCCTAATCGGCTTTATCCCATTTTGCAGGAGAACTCTGAGAGTGGGAGAGCTGGCTTCAAACCCTTTCTTTCAACCCCCGCCCTATAAGGTTTCTAGGGTCCAGAAATAGAAAACTTCTAACAGGCCCTTATTGAGTCACTCCCTCCCCCACAGGCCCCCCAACCTCACCCCCACCCCTAACAAGCAGCCCCACACACACACTAGTACTGGTATGACTTCCATACTCATCAGCCCACCTGTAATGCTTGCCAACAACTTTTCCAGGTGCTGTTCACAACGGAGGAGGGTAGCCCTTCCAGACAGAGGCCCAGTAAGCAGTCAATGAACCTGATGGTCAGCGAGCGGGCACTCCCCACTTGAGAGAAACTCTTTTGGCCACTACACCAACAATGTGGGATCTCAATTCCTAGCAAGGCCCAGAGGGCTTTAGCAGGTATCCCCCATTGCTCTTACATGACCCTCTGCGGAAGAGCTTGGAAACCTATGAATTTATCTAAGGTCAGTGAGAATTTTCAGGCTAAGAGAATGTCCGCCTTCCTTCTAGAGTGGCTGATGGAAGCCTACAGGCTTTATACCCCTAACAGCCCGGAGGCCCCGAGAACAGGAGGGCAATAAATATTGCCTTTATGACTCAGTCAGTCTGCCTCAGACATGAAGAAGAAGTGGGAAGGGTTTCAAGGGAAAAATCTTAGTGATTTGATACAAGTGGTTCATTGAGTATATAACAACCGAGATGACCCTAGCACGACAGAGACAAAGAAACTAGCTAAAATACTAGGAATTGCCATGAGAGACCCCAGAGACTCAGGAAAAGGAGAGCATGGCCCACTCACGGAGAGACTAACCTCTGGGCACCTCCAAGCCATGGGGAAGGATCAATGTGCCTACTGCAGGAAAGAAGGACACTGGAAAAATCAGTGCCTTGAAACCCCCAGGAGAGGTCCACGACCCTCCACAAGAGTGGACGGGCCTCATCTGCAACGAGAAAGACCCAAGCAAGAGACAATAAGGCTTGAAGAGCTGAATGAAGGGGTCAGGGCTCTGTTTCACTTCGCCGCCAAAACCCAGGCTAACACTCCATGTAGGAGGCCAGGCAGTAAATTTCTTGGTGGACACAGGGGCCACCTTCTCAGGTTCAGAAAGGAATACGGGCACATTTTCAAAAAGAAAGATGTGTATTACTGTGAGCCTATGATTCCTTCCACAGATAACTCACACCAGAAGGTTTGCATGGAGGTTAGGTGGGCTTCCCAAGACAACAAGATAACAAATATCTATCTGCCCTTTCTCCCAGTTAGCCACCTGGTTATGATGGCACTGGCTCCTGGCTCAGCTGCTGAGCCAGTGAAGCAGTTATAGCAGAAGACTAGGTGGCCGGTGGCCATCAACGGAAGGACCAAATCTCCACAGTTGGCTTCCTGTTTCAATATGGAGCCACGTCTGTCACCTACTGGACACCATTTCTATTATGAGCTCATAATTGCCATCCCAGGTCTCGAATGCGGCGCACAGATACACACTATATGAAACAGTCTCTGATTAACTCCTCTGGATAACTTGCTGACATGGGAGTCTGGATAATCCTGTACATTTACTTTGCAGATTAGAAAACTCACTCAAAACACACAGGAGTTGACCCAGAGACACACAACTGGTTAACAACAAAGTCATATTCACAACCAGCGTCTGGACCAAGAGCACGGTGCCCCACAGAACTGTGCCCATCGAGAAGTCAATATCTCCTGGACTCTCAAAAGATCTGAGCTGATGCCCCCCCTCCCACCTCCTTGCAGCCCCCAAAGATTGTATTTCACAGGATGGCACCGGAGCTGCAGCTCGAGGAGAGGGACATATCTGATCAGAGAACACAGAGCAGAACAAGGGGGAGGAGGGGAGAATGGAGCACATCCTGGCCCACTACACCTTGAGGATGATGTTCCCAATCAGAGAAGCTAGTCCACAGAAAAGACCACATGGGCAGCCCCACGATGAGAAACGTCCCTCAAAGACCCATAGCCCTAGAGGGGACAACACTGGAGACACAGTGTGGGAACTGCGCCCGAACTGATCTTGCTACATCGAGGCATGACACTAAGGGAGTGCAGCGGAAGAGCTAGAAAACGGAGCATCAAAGTCCCCGGGGAATGCCAAAGGTGGACTTTGTGGTCAGGGCTCGGTGCCCCAACAGACTGGACTGGAAAACACTCCTAAAGTTCACCACACAGTCCTTGTACTAACTATGAGCTTTTCTTTCTTGGTTAGTTTTGTTTTCTTTTAGTGTCATTGGATTTTTGTTGTCTTGGTTTTTTTGGGTTGCTTGTCTTGGTTTTGTGCATGTTATTACCTTTTCTGGTCTGTCTAAATTAGATAGGCTGGATGTCCAATCTGGAGGACAAAACCCAGGACCAACACTTCTGGGGGGTGGGGCATGGGAAAGAGGGAGGTGGGCATAAAGGAAGCGGTGTTAAGAAACCCAGAAACAAGAGAACAGGAAGTCATGCATATCCGTGGTGAGGTAGATGTAGGAGGCCTGGTAGGGCGGGATCAAGGGTAATGGAACCAAGAAGAATTACTGAAACCCAAAGGAAGACTGAGCATGGCAGTGGGCACAAGAGGAAAATGAAAGGGAAATAGAAGAGCAAGCCAGGAAGCAAGGGCCTATTATAGACGTCTTTAAAAATGTATGTCCATATGTAAATATATTCATATATGAGCATGGGGAAATAGACCTACGTCCATATATTTATAGGTTTCGTATTACGGTAGCAGATGGACTCTGGGCCTCCACTCAATTACTCCCTCATTGCAAGAATACTTTGTTCTATTAAATTGGCATTCTATGGTGCTCACCTTCCCCACAGGTACACTGAAGACAAAGCTGATGGTGCCCAGCTGTCAAAAGATATAGCGTCTGAGGTCTTAAAAGCTTGAATGTAAACAAGCGGCCACCTAGCTCAGAAACAACAAAGCCCACATGGAATAATCACACCAGCCTATGAGATCACGAGGTTTCGAAGGGATCAGGTGTCAGGCATCATCAGAACAAAAACATCTTATTGGGAATGAGAAGAGTGCTTGGTAGAGACCCAAAGCCCATTTCCAGACCACTGGACAATACCTTACAGAAGGGTCTCAGAGAGGAGATGAGCCAAGACTAGGTACGAGATAGCAATGATGAAACACAACTTTCCTCTAGTTGCTAAATGCTTTCTCTCCCCCCATTATCATGACCCCAATTCTACCTTACAAATCTGGCTAGACTAGAGAATGTACACTGGTACAGATAGCAACTGGAAACACAGGGAATCCAGGGTGGATGAGTCCTTTAGGACCAGTATTATGAGTGAAGACACTGAGAGGGTAAGAGGGAGGGCAGTTTGGAAACGGGGAACTGATTACAAGGATGTACATTTTACTTCAACAGAAAAGTGGGTGAAGGGGGATATCAGACAGTGCAAGATATGACAAAAATTAGTAAATTACCAAGGATTGATGAGCGAGGGGTAGCGCACATGGGGGGTGGGGATGGGAATGAGGAGCTGAAGCCATGGGCTTGGGTGGAGAGTGGATATTTTGAGAATGAGGGAAATGAATGTACAAATGTGCTTTACACAACTGATGTATGCATAGAATGTGTTTAGTGTTGTATGAGCCCCTAATAAAACGTTAAAAAAAAAGATCTGGGCAGAGGACTCATTCAAGGATTATCTCAGGCTGGATTAGACCCTTCTAAGTAGAAAGTCCTGCATCTGAACAGTATCCACCAGCCATTCATGTCCAGTTATGCTGCCTCCAAAGAGCCTTCCTGGGTTTGTCAGATCTCTCTGAGGACAGACAGACCTTGGTCCTCTGCTCTGCGTGAGAAAGAATGCATGTAGAAGCCTGATTGTCATCCAAGTGGGTTTTATGAGCATTAGGGAGGCATGGTGGGCAACCCTGGTCAACCCCAGCAGCTGAATTTAATTTACTTGGCCTTGGTGGGTCAATCAAGTTGCAGCACTCACCCAGGTGTACCTCCTCTTCCTGGCCGGAAACCTGAACCTCTGAGCACGCACAGTGTGCCACTCCTTCTTGGGCTGCTACCTTGGCCCTCTGGGCATGCATAATGGACACCCCAGTCCCTAGGATAGCTACCTAACATTTGCCCCCTGAAGAGGTATGGACCCAAATCTTTGGGGTACTGGGCGACATCTCTAAGTACTTCCTGCTGCAAAAGGGGCAAATGGGGCTCAGAAGGGATTGTCCACTCAGGTCCCAGGATGGATAAAGTTGAGGTTGTTCAGGAAATCGTGGTCCTGCAGCTGGCACACTTGGTTTGGAGGCCTTGGTAACCTGAGAACTTCTGGAAAAACAAACAAAAAGACAAAAGGTTGAAGAGTTTAAGTGAGACAAGTCTAAGATTCGGAGGAGGTCGTTCCCTTCAAGTTAGGTGAGTGTCACAAGAAATAAATATACTTAGGATTATCAGGCATGTGTTTGTTCACTCTAAGTACAGGAACGGGGATTAAAGCATTCACAATTTCCCTAGGAGGGCACAGGGTTTGGGCACTACTAGGTGCAGTGGGATCACTGCTTCATTTATGATCCTAAGGTCTTACACCTGCTGATAAGACCCATCCTTTTTAACCCTATAATGGCTCAATTTTCAATTTGGGGGAAATGTTTTTGTTTTTATTCTTTATTTTCAAAGTTATCTACCTATTTATCTGTCTGTTTATCTATCTATCTATTAATATATACATTTCTTTATATGTTATGGAAATATGCTCAGCGTTATAGAGTTAAATGGTAATATTGGGGTACTACAGGGGGAGTCAACCGTAATCAAAAGTAGAGTAACTGCCTAAGTCATTTTTAATTTTCTTGGCTTCAATTTGAATAAAAGGCTGGTAAATTACCCAGGGACCAAATTTCCCTGGTGCCTCTACTATGGGTAGAATGATCAGGGGCGTGTCAGGGCTGCGAGAATAGTAACCCCTAAGTCCAGGATCCCTTAGGGCAGGGGTCCTCAAACTGTTTACCTAGGGGGCCAGTTCTGTCCCTCAGATCATTGGAGGGTCAGACTATAGTTTTTTAAAAACCTATGAACAAGTTCCTATGCACACTGCACGAGTCGGCTGCTAAGCAGGACAGGCAGAGGCAGCAAAAACACCCTGAGGGTGGAATAAATATCGTCAGGCCACATGTGTCCCACGGGCCACAGTTTGAGGACGCCTGCCTTAGGGGTTCCTGTGTGCACTGGGGATGAAGGTCTCTACTGCTCCTCAAAAGGAGAAATGCTCTAACTTCTGGCATCTCCGCCCATTTCCCATCACTCTACAGAACTGTTCCAGGTGAATCAGGGTTGGAAGGAAAAGTGTGCCATTCTCTGGCCACCATTCTCCTTTCTCAAATAAAGTTGCATAGTGTATCAGCTTTTGTTTGTCTAGCCTCTGTGTCAACTCTATCCCAATTGGACAGGATTCATGCAAGGGGGCAATTCCTGAGTATGAAGCTGCTAAGTCCCATCTGGAAAGCACAAAACAAGGCTATTTAGAGCTTGCTGCCTCAAGGTCAATAACCCCGCTTCAGAGCAGACCCCTGGTGTGCTATTAAACTGATGCCTCTGACAGGTGCCCCCACCATAGACAAAGGGTCAAAGAGCAGTCGCTGTGGGCGACTTTAGGTCCAACCATTTTCTAGACAATAAGCTAGGAGGACCACTGTTTGGGATGGCCCCACAGCCTTCCAAGATGCCTGCTGGCAGGAGCAGACTCTCAAATCTCTGAAGGGAAGGAGCATCTGGCAGCTCAGGGAACCTTTAGGAAAATAGGAATTTCTGGCTGGAACATCATGGCAGCTGAGCTATATTAAGAGCTGTCCCCAAAAGTGCGTGAAGAAACACCACTGAAAGCCTAAAAGTAAGGGTTACCCAGGCTAGGCTTCCGAACGCCTTTGTCTTAAGACTGAGCAACGGAAAACCAGCCAGTAACAAGGAACAAACCTACACTGGTAGAACACTAACCCTAGAACACCTGAAGTTTTCAATGCAGGAAATAATATTTTTTTGTTTTTATTCTTTACTTTCATTGTTATCAATATATATGACAACCAAAGTATATTTTAAAAGTATAAATTTTCAAAAATATAACCAAATTGTCATATTTATAATATATAATTTTGGTACCAGATACATTTTAACTAAATGTTACAAAAAAGTCCTGCTCCGTGTTATAGGGCTCAAGCAGCTTGTTTTAAAAACCAGGAGAAAGGCAAAGGGAACGGAGGGGAAAAGGGAAACATTTGGCTGCCGGGACAAGGCAGGGCTATCTCCCAGGCCTAAATCAACCAGCTCCCGAGGCAGTGCCCTTCCACGTGTTTGGACTGGTGGGCACCATTTTGGCCAGGGTCATAGGCCCTGTTTCCCCATGGCGGCTATGTAGGTTCTCTGGGAAAAGCATAAAGAGCCTTGATAATGGTGAAGCCATTCTGAACTGACAGAAGCCACCATGAAAGGTAAATAAAGTAGCTATGAACTGTCAATGAACTAGCTGATATTGGGGTGGTAGGCCGTGCAGACGTAGCCCAAGGGAATGTCCCAAAGGAAATGGATGTTCAGAAGGCTTTTGAGAACAAGAGCAGTTTTTGTTCAACTAAGAATGGCTAACCGCAACACCCCACTTCTCTACTCTGCCTGCTTGCACACCTGCACATTGCACAAGTATAAAAACCTTTGGAAAATTCAACTGGGGGCTGCTCAGTCTCCTCTCAAGAGGGCTGACAGACCCTGTGCAGAAAATAAAACTTTTTCTGTTGAACTTGCCGGTGGTCGGAGATGCTTTCTTTCTGGGAATGGACAGTAGCTACAACATTTCGAGGTGCACCGAGATCCGAGTGCCACTGTCGGAGCCTGCTTAGAAAGGGGAACCAGGACATCCTGATCGGATCCCTTAAATTCATGTGTGGATTGACATTGCCACTAAGAAGCCAACATATATAAAAGACTTCCTCCCCCAACATAAAGAGTTCTTGTTTCCAAGATTTCAGTAAACATGGCAGGACCGGAAAAACAACCTGTCCAAGTTCCTAAAACCACCAAGGTGGAGGCTGTCCCTGTCCCTCCCCCTCCCTTCCCCCTTTCCCTCCCTGTCTGATTTATCCCATTTTGCAAGAGGACTCTGGGAGCAGGAGAGCTGGCTTCCGACCCTTGGTGCCGCTGCCACCCTATCAGGTTCCCAAGGGGCCGGAGAGAGGAATACTCACAGCCTCTTTTTGAGCCCCCCCACCCCACAACAAATACACTAGGGCAGGCATGTCTTAACAACCCCCAGAGAAAGATCACTCAGCAGCAGCCATTCTCCCCTTAAGGCAAGCAGCCCCCAAACCTGGGAAGACTCCCGAATCCCTTTTTCAGTATATGTTCCCTTTTGTTCCAGGGATTTGTATAATTGGAACCAACAAAACCCCTTTTTTCTGACAAACCATAAGGTCTGATTTCTTTGCTAGATATGGTTTTCCATACGCATCAGCCCACCTGAGGTGATTTCCTGCAACTTCTCCAGGTGCTGTTCATATCAGAGGAATGGGACCCCTTCCAGAGAGGCCTAGAAGGCAGTCAATGGACCTAAGGGTCAGCCAGCGGGCACTCCCCACTTGAGAGAAATTTTTTTCCCCACTGCACAACCAATGTGGGATCCAAACTCCTAGCAAGGCCCAGAGGGCTTAAGCAGATATCACCAGTTGCTCTTGCAGGGCCTCCGCTTAACCACTAGGAAGCCTATAAATTTATCTAAGGTCAGTGAGAATTCTCAGGCTCCTACAAGAGAATGTCCGCCTGCCTTTTTAGAGTGGCTGATGGACGCCTACGGGCTTTATACCCCTATTGACCTGAAAGCCCCCTGAGAACAGGAGGGAAGTAAGTATTGCCTGTATTATTCAGTCAGTCTGCCTCAGACATGAAAAAGAAGTGGGAAGGGTTTGAAGGGAAAAATCCTAGTGATTTGGTAGAAGTGGCTCATTGAGTGTATAACAACAGAGACAAAGAAACTAGCTAAAATACTAGTAATTGCCATGAGAGACCCCAGAGGCTCAGGAAAAGGAGAGCATGGCCCACTCATGGAGAGACTAACCTGTGGGCACCACCAAGCCCCGAAGAAGGATCAATGTGCCTACTGCAGGAAAGAAGGACATTGGAAACATCAGTCCCTTGAAAACGCCAGGAGAGGTGCACGACCCTCCACTAGAGAGGACGGGCCTCATTCACACCTAGAAAGACCCAAGCGAGAGACAATAATGCTTGAAGAAGCTGAATGAAGGTGTCAGGGCTGTTTCACTTGGCCTCCAGGATCCCACGCTAACACTCCAAAAAGGGGGCCAGCCAGTAAATTTCTTGGTGGACACAGGGGCCACCTTCTTGGTTTTGGAAAAGACTACAGGTGCATTGTCAAAAGGAAAGATTTTAATTACAGGTGCCACATGGCAGACCCAAGCATACCCATGGACAACGGCCAGAATAACAGATTTAGCACAAGAGACAGTTCCACACTCCTTCCTGGTAATGCCTCAGGGCCCCTTTCCCCTAATTGGTCGGGATTTATTACGATAAATGGTGGCCATGATTACTTTCTCATCTGCTGCAACCACCTTAACCCTTGAACTTGAAAAGGCAAAGGTTTTGCTCACCGCTCCACTGCCAGAGGGATATGTGTTTTATCAAAGAGCAGAAGAAACCTCCTCAAAGGAACTTCTTGATAAATGGCTAAAAGATATTCCTTTTGTTTGGGCAGAGAACAACCTGCCAGACCTTGCTGAACATCAGGTGCCTGCGGTCGTACAACTTCTGAGCTCAGCCACACTGGTGAGTGTCAAGCAAAACCCTACTCCCTGGAAAGCACAGGTGGGTATTGCTGTTCACATATGCAGACTAAAGAGGACAGGCATTTTGGTGCCCTGCAAGTCCACATGGAACGCTCCCCTGCTGCCCATGCCGAAACCGGGAACTGAGGACTTCCAAATGGTGCACGATCTCGGAGAGGTAAATGCGAGGGTAGAAACTGTCCACTCCACGGTACCAAACTCCGAGACCCTCCTGAGTACTATCCCGTCAAACTGAATTTGTTATACTGTTTTGGACTTAAAGGATGCTTTGTTCTCCATACCCTTGTCCTCTGTACGTCAACCCAATGAAGACTTACAGGAATACAAGGAGGAACACCCCCAAACCCCCTTGCTCCAGTATGCAGATGACCTCCTCCTGGCCTCCGAAACCCTGGAGGAATGCCCAAGTGCTACCGAGGACCTGTTAATAGTCCTTGGCCAATTGGGGTCCAGGGAATCTGAAAGAGAGGCTCAACTGTGTGTCAATAAAGCTGTATACCTAGGCTACCAACTGGAGGAGGGAAAACAGACCTTGTCCCCCAGCCGCACTGAGGTGATCCTCAAAATCCCAGTCCCTGAGACTAAGAGGCAGGTGTGAGAGTTTCTAGGATTTGTGGGGTACTGTCCATTGTGGAATTTGGGATTTGAGGGATTAGCCAAACTCCTATATGCAAGTACTGGGGAAAGGAAAAAACTTCAATGGACTGAAGTAGAACAGCAAGCCTTTGAATCCTTAAAAACGTCGTTCATATGGGCACCCTCTCTTCCCCTTCCAGACATAGAAAATCCCTTCCAATTGTCTATGAGGCCAGGGGCACAGCAAAAGGAATGCTAACTCAGAACTTGCAGCCATGAAAGAGACCTGTGGCCGATCTTTCAATCACACTAGACTCTGTAACTGCAGGATGGCCGAGCTGCATGCGAGCTGAGGCTGCCACGGCCATCCTAGTTATAGAAGCTAGGAAGCTTACACTGGGGCAGGATATTGCTGGGGTAGGGGGACCTATGGTTGAGCCCCTCCTAACAAGTCCCCTGGACCGGTGGACCTCGAATGCCAGGATTATACCACAAATCCCCAAGGTAATGGCCATGACCATGCCATCCCCAGTGTTACTGCCACAACCTACATACTCGGAAAATGATCTAAAGGTAAGCCAAGAGCTGGGTTGCCAAAGAGACTCGGAGCATCCAGGTGGCTGCTCCATCCTGATGGAAGAAGATTCATGCCAGAAGCTCTGGGAGAGATCTGATTCAAGGACTACGTGAAGGTATGCACTCAGGATCCTCTAAATGGTCTCAGTTGCTCCTCAGGTACTTTTACATACCCAGGCTTGGACACTGGGTGGCAGATGACACCACTGTTGCTTGCACTGTGCTCGCTCGGGGAAACATCCCTACAAAAGAAAAGGAGCAACCCCAACCACAAGCTCGAGGTAGTACTCCTGGAGAATTCTGGGAGGTGGACTTTATGGATATCAAACTTAGAAAGTATGGCTACGGGTATTTGCTGGTGCTAGTGGACACCTATTCTGGATGGGTGGGAGCCTTCCCAACGAAGAAGGACACTGCTGCCACTGGGTATAAATTATTAGTAACTAAAATTGTCCCTAGATTTGGCTTCCCACCACCTTGGGGTCCAACAATGGCCCAGTATTCATTGCTCAAATTACTAAAGTATTAGCAATGCTTCTAAATATTAACTGGAAGCTCTACTGGGCTTATAGGCCCCAAAGTTCAAGGCAAGTAGAAAGAATAAACAGAACCCTAAAGGAATTGTTAGTTAAGTTGCATTTAGAAACTGGCGAGAACTGGATTGATCCTTTCTTTACCTTTTGCCCTACTTCGAGTCCGATGCACTCCCTATGTGAAAAGCACGACCCCGTTTGAATTTAAGTTTGGCAGACCTTCCCCAATCCTCCCAAGACTGAAGGAAGTAGAAGTAATGGAAGTCACTACTTGTTCCTTCATGAAGTGCCTGCAGGCTGTCCAGCAGCAGGTGAGACAAATCATCTGCTCCGACACCTTCATTTTGGGCCCAACCAAGGGAAAGGTGAAGAGGCAGCCCACAACTTGCAACCTGGAGACTGAACGTGGGTAAAGAAGCACTGACCCGAGACCTTAGAACCTAGGGGGACTGGCCCATACTAGGTGATATTATAACACCAACTGCTATTAAAGTAGTGGGGAAGGGGCCGTGGATTCATCAGTCACAAGTCAAAAAAAGCCCTCCCTGAGCATATCCTGAAAAGATGAACACTCAGAAAGACAGAAAAACCCTCAAAATTAAGGCTTTACAGAACTTAATTGTTTTTGTCTGAGCATTGCTGACAGCACCCGCCATTTCGCCCAACCACAAACACATCTGTGGACTGCTACTCGAACCTCCAACAGTGAATATGTAACTTCTTACACTGGGTCTGACCCCCGTTTCTGCTTTGATTTGTTTGATTTGCTAGGAAAGAGCTGGCATTCCGGATCCTTTAAAGGTAAAGGGCACAATGGGGCCCATAACCGGAATCCCGTCCTATGGGTGCGGAATACCCTCTATAGAAAGAAGGCTCCAAACACACCATTTCTATAGATGCCCGGCTCATGGGCTCCCTAACTGCCAAGGGGAGGGACATTGCCATTGTGCAGCTTAGGGTTGTGAAACTATCATCTTCAGGGTGGAAACTTGTTAAAGACGACCCTATTGTTTTTACAAGAATGGGACTCAAGTCGGAGGGGTTTGATCCCACCACGTGTATGGTTTCCAAATGTAACCCAATAAGAACTGGATTCAAGCGTTATTGGGTTCACTGGGAACACATGGGGAATTCAGTATTATGTAAATGATAGAGATCCCGGGACAACCTTTACTATGCAGCAAAGTAAAATATGGCAACTTCCTGTCCATAAATAGGCCCAAACCTGGTGATAAATCCTGAAGAGCCACAGCTGGGTATCATTAAGATTCCTTTGCCGCACCCTCCAGACTCTTCAGTAACTTTCCCGTTCACTGCCAGCCCAACTCAAAGGGCCCTTCCCATTCAGGAGCCACCTCAAGGTTCTGTGTTTGATACTCTGGATGCTGTATTCCAATTTATGAACTCAAATCCTAACCTCGCAACTGATTGTTGGCTTTGTCTGAACCCTGCTCCCCCTTACTCGGTAGGCACAGCTACAAATAGCACTATTGGTGCAGAGCGTAATCCAATTAGAAATGTTAGTAAGAAGGATTACACGAAGCAGCAGTCTGTAGGTGAGGTTAGAGTGGACTCAACTCTAGCTCACTTTAAAAGATTACCAAGGGCGAAGACTGTTTTTATTCATCTAATTATCCCTTTAATATATCAAAATATCAAGATTTTTGCCTTCAAGCTGTTCCTATTGAACCAAATGGTGATCCTTATTTGTTATCTGCCACAACGGGTACTTGCTTTACTTGTTCCACAGGACTAGCACCCTGTCTCCTTTCCCCAGTATTAGCAGCAGACCCGGGTATTTGTGTCCTAGTGCATGTTATTCCTCAAGTGTACCTGTGTTCTGGTGAAGGAGGTAGGGATAACTTTGGAATTTCTGGATGAGCTAAAAGAGCCCCAATGTCAGTCCCACTGTTAACGGGGCTTGGGATTATGGGATTAGCTGCAGTCGGGTCAGTTGCTTTAATACAAGGAAACTTAAACTATCAGACTCTTAGTCAGCAAATTGCTTTAGATATACAGGGATAAAAATACCATGTTTCCCATTTAGAAAGATCCTTAGACTCCCTTGTAGAAGTGTGTTGCCAAACCGCCGAGGGCTTGACTTGCTCCTTTTGAAACAAGGAGTGTTGTGCATGGCATTAGGAGAAACTTGTTTTATGCAAACCATTCAGGAATCATTAAAGATAGTTTAGCCCTGGTTAGGAAAAGATTAGAGGAAAGAGTCAAGAAAAGAAATGAAGAAACCAATTGGTTTGAAAAGCTACTTAATTGGGCAACCTGGCGAACCACGCTAGTAACGCCCCTAGCCGGACCCCTAATCCTCCTCCTGCTAAACCTCACGTTTGGACCAATAATAACCAATAAGCTAGTGGCAGTCCTCACACAGAAAGTACAAACCATAAAACTCTTAGTGCTGAGCCCACCATACACTGGGCTGGCTACTGCAGATTCAATGATTTGAACTCGGCTAAGAAGAGGAGGGAATGTAGCAGCTCTGGGCAAAGCTTAAACAGCCTTGACAAGAGAAGTCATTTTGAGCTGATAGAAGCCATTATGAACAGTAAATAAACTAGCTATGAACTGTCAACGAACTAGCTGATATTGGGGAGGTAGGCTGTGCAGACATAGCCCAAGGGAACGTACAGAAGGAAAGACCAGAGCATGTAATGTTCAACTAAGAATGGCTAACTGCAACACCCTGCTTCTCTACTCTACCTGCTTGCACACCTGCACATTGCAAAAGTATAAAAACCTTTGGAAAATTAGACTGGGGGCCACTCAGTCTCCTCTCAAGAGAGCTGACAGTCTCTGCGCAGAAAATAAAACTTGTTCTGTTGAACTTGCCCGCGGTCTGGGTGGCTTTCTTTCTGGGAAGAGACAGTAGCTACAACAGACACAGGTGGCGCCATTCTGCCTGGGAGTGGAGTCATGTGGCTGGGAAAATGGAAGCCGCAGATTGTGGCCTAGCCGAAAGCCAACCTGGAGCCAACCACCCAGCCAGAGACCTGCCCAAACCAACAGGGTAGATGTGGGCGCTCCCAGCCATCTTGCTTGGCGGAGCCGCAGCACACCACTGTGTCCCAGTCTTGGTGCAACAGACTCCATTTTGAGGCCTGCACCTCCATCTTAGCTCTCAAGACTGACCCCTAACCGACCTCCCCTCCCCTGCTCTACCCCAAATTCCTGGAACCAGTTCGTCCCAAAGCCAGAATGTTTTCTGAATATATGGTCACTCCAACCCTCCCTCACATATAGATAAGATTAACGACCCCTCTGAAGCACCTATGTGCGCAGATCCTCCCCAGCCATGATCGAAATACTCTACGGACAACCTTTTCTTTTCTCGCCTCTTCCTGCAACTGATTGCCCTCTGCTAGCTTCGTACCTTCCATACTTGTCCTTGCTCCGCAACCTTCTTAGACAACACGAAAACTCCCCCATCCCTGAACCATCTCCGACCTCTGCTGATCACCAAAAACCAGTGCATCCTGGAAAAGCTGTGTTAATTAAATCCCTAGCACCCAGACCCTTAGCACCCCGGTGGGAAGGCCCTTACACCGTAGTGCTCACCACTCCCTTGGCAGTCAAGGGTCTTGGAATAGATTCCTGGGTACATTTGTCCCGAGTCAAGGCAGCAGTGAACTCTGACCATGGCTCCCAGTGGTCTGGCTCAGTCTACTGGTCCTATGTCTCTCCGCCTCACTCGCCTCACCAAGCCAGCCAGCTAAACCTAATATAATTTCCCCTTTTGCTGGCGATTTTACTTGACTGAAAACTATACCAATTACGCCCGCACTAAGCGTTATGATTATTTGCTGGCCACCGCTGACTGCCCACCCACAGGGTGCAGAACACCCATATACTTAAATTTCACTGACTTTAAGCGGCATCAAGGAAAAGCTGATCCCATCATTTGCTACCTGTATGACCAGAAGGCAACTACCCAATGTGCAAAAAGGTGAATACAGAAAAATGTAGGGTGTCCTTGGTCTTCCTGCCAGATACTTTACCTTTCCCTTTGTCCCCAGGGATGATTCTACTACCATCAATCTAAATACACTCTCACAATCCCAGACCCCTGGGATAGCCGCTGGACACCTCTGGTTCCAGGAGCGTGGTACGCCACTCGCCGAGAGAAATTTCCAGACGCCAAACTCTATGTATGGAGGTCGCTACTCCAGGTCCAATCCACCATCCACTGTAATATTCAGATCCAAGACCTTCAACTCACTAAGCAAATTTCTAAACCTTCTGAGTCTCCCTTCTCCCAGCTTACCCTGCTACAGCAGGGACTGGCCATCGCCACTTTGCTGGACTAGGCAACCTCTCCACCTGCTGCATGTGTGCAGCCCTAGAACGCCCTCCTCTGGTAGCAGTACCAGGTCCTGCCCTGTCATATTTTCATCCAACGTAAAGACCACAAAACCCATAACCATCCCCAATATTCCTCTGTACATCCAACCAGAAAACACTCAAGTGCCCTTTTGCTACTCCAATCCATCGACACAGACATGTAATGTCACCCAAATCCCCTCCAAACCACTAACAGCGCCAGAAAAAAATTTTCTTTTGGTGCAACTATACACTAAGCATTTAAACATCAGTTCTACCTTACCCTTTTGTGCCTGCCCGTCACTCTGGTTCCGCAGCTCACTACATACACTCCGGCTGAGGTCCAGGACAAATACATCCAGGTATACAGTCGCCAAACTAAAAGAGCAGTTTTTCTTCCGATAGCAGTGAGAATCTCCTTATCCTCAGCAGCAGGTGCAGTAGGACTCAGCAGCGGGACCCTTAGACCCTCTATCACCACAGCAGACAAGTTATCCACACGCTTCCAGCTGGCAGTCGATGCCTCTGCCAAATCTCTAGCCTCCCTGCAGAAACAAACAACCTCTGTTGCCCAAGTTGCCTTGCAGAGCCGTTGCACTTTAGACCTCATCACTGCTGAAAAAGGAGGAACCTGCTTATTCCTCCAGGAGGAATGCCGTTATTACATCAATAAGCTGGGAATTGTGGAAACTAGAGTCCAGACCCTCAACAAGCTAAACCGTGAGCTGCAAAACAACAGATTCAGAACAGACGGATCCTCTTCCTGGTGGAACTCTTCTCTGTACTCCTTCCTAGCCCCCATACTAGAACCCATAATTTTAGTAGTAATTTTGCTCTTAATTGCTCCTTGTCTCATTCAGCTCCTGCAAAGTCGACTCCGCGAAATCACCCGTATAGCAGTCCACCAGCAACAACAACCTCTCCACCCTGTGCCAGGCCGCAACTCCCAGTACTCTGCCTGGAAAAGCCCCTCCCCTTGCTCTTCGCCCACTACCCACAGGAAGCAGTTACAGAAATGGACTAATGTTGTCCCTTTTCCCTATAGGGTCAGTCTAAAACGTCCTGTCTTGGCACAACAGACTCCATTTTAGCTCTCAAGACTGACCCCTAACTGACCTCCCCTCCTCTGCTCAACCCCAAATTCCTGGAACCAGCTCCTCCCAAAGCCAGAAGGTTTTCTGAAGATATGGTCACTCCACGCGTCCCTGACATATATAGGTAAGATTAACGACCTTCTCCCTTCGGAAGCCCCTGTGTGCGCAGATCCAACCCCCCCCCCCCAAGCTATGATTCTCCCCAGCTGTGCCTGCCAGCAGTGGGCATAAAAACGCCGCCAGGATTTTTTCCCTGGCGTGGCTTCAATAGCTCAATACCCTGAGTTGCTGAACCCGCCACAAGTTCGCAATAAAGCCTGCTTCTAAAACTTAATTAATTGGGTCTTTGATTCTGTTTTCGAGTCCAAATAAACTTTTACACTGAGCCTCGAGAAGGCTTTGGGAGTCAAAATCCTCCCAGCCTCCAGGCAGCAGCGTCCCAGCCCCCTCCCAAATGCAGCCCGGGAAGGCAGGCACAGAGAGGCACATCAAGTCCCGCACACCAGCAAGGAACGGCGCAAAGACCAACACCAGCAAGAAACGGCGCAAAGACCGACACCAGCAAGAAACGGCGCAAAGACCGACACCAGCAAGAAACGGCGCAAAGACCGACACCAGCAAGAAACGGCGCAAAGACCGACACCAGCAGGAAACGGCGCAAAGACTGACACCAGCAAGAAATGGCGCAAAGACCGACACAAAAGGCTGGGGCTGCGGCAATACGCTACAAGCGTCCCCAGGGGCCTCCACCGTATTGGGTGGGGTGCCACTTGGATTGGCTCACCTAGGCCAGGTGAACTCAACCCAACAATTCTCCCAAGGGTGGTGAGGTGAAAGGAGCCCAGAGGGGCCCACAACCCGTGAGACCAGCATGGGAAGGCCCACTCCTGGGGCCGGCTTACCTCATAGCTTCCAGTCACACAGCACCGCTTCTGTTGGGCCTCACCTGGGGCAGGTGTGCCTCGGTCCGCGGCTCCACGCCAGAAACAGCTCACGCCGAGGCCTGGTTTGGGATCCTCTTGAGTTTTATGAGCGGTTAGGGAGGCGTGGTCGATGACGTAGTTCGACCTCATTGGCTGTATTGTTGAATTGAATTCACCTGGCCTAGGTGAGCCAATGCAGGTACAGCGCCCACCCAGGCGTAGCTCCCCCTGCTGGCTGGAAACCTGAACTTCTGAGCATGCAGTGAGCCTCTACTTCATGAGCCGGTAGCTCAGACCTCTGAGCTTGTGTAATGGGCCTGCCAGTCCCTATGCTAGCTCCCTAACAGGTTTTCCAGCCAAAGGTCTGCCTTCTGGGGCTGTTCTACAGAAAGCACTTGGTTCCTGACCCCTACGCATTCGGGGTGGTGGATGCCCTTGCTTCCATGCTTGCTTCTATGTAATTCTGGAATGGTCCTTGTTTCACACGGTCGGCGAGGTCAGGAATTCTGGACTGGTTGGCTACCAGGCACAAAATAAATAGCCAACGGATTGAAATCTCAACCCCTATATTGGTTTATTATGGACCACACAGACTTGTCTTCTGGAACTTCCCTCCTCAATTTCTGAACCCTTGAACTCCTTGCCACCTCTACGTGGAAAACAAGGATTCCAAACTCCGATCACCACATCTGCCTGCCCCCCCCCAGTCCCTCTGTGGTCCCCCTTGTCTTCCAGAGGTGCATTGTCAACCAGCAAAGTCGGGCCTCTCCATTTCTCAGAAGCTGCAGATTGTTACGTGACATCACCCTGTGTTTAAATGTTAGTGATTATGCTATCTAAAAAACAAATCTGAACCAACTGCGGACAAACAAAACTCATTTAAAACACCAGCTCTGTCTCCCATAAGGTCCCGTGTACAACTGCTACAACACAACAGTGGGTCCTGCTGGGTCTCCACTAGCATCTGGGAGGAAGGCTATTTATTACCGGGAATCCTACCTTGGTCCCTTGGTGTTAATTGCAGACTCACTGGGTGACGGATTGTATCTGACACGCACCATGTTTCCCGCAGCAAACACAACACTTTGTCAAACTCCGTTTGGTATTGCTCCATCCCTCCATCATTCTCCCTAAAGACAAAAATAATTAACACATTCATATAAAAGCACAGGATGAGGAGAGCTTTAATTTATTCATCTAGTTCAGGGTCATCCCTGTTATCAATATATGACAAGTTAATGTCATATATTAATTAAAAAGCAACAGTGAAGCAATTTAGGAAACTGAGGGATTGTCATGGGTCCTGGTTGTGACAGCATGTTTTGGGCATCATGGAAGATTACAGATTTGCCTTCTGTGGTATCTCATATCCATCATCCAAAAACTACCTGCTCTTAAGGGTAGAGAGAGCGAGCTTGTCTTTGAAAAAGGTGCCTGGGTCTCTTTTCCGGTTGCCGCAGCGCTAGGAACCATGAGTACCAAAGTCTCTCGCGACACCCTCTACGAGGCGGTGCGGGAAGTCCTGCACAGGAACCAGCGCAAGCGCCGGAAGTTTTTGGAGACGGTGGAGCTGCAGAGCAGCCTGAAGAACTACGACCCTCAGAAGGACAAACGCTTCTCTGGCACCGTCAGGCTTAAGTCCACCCCGCGCCCCAAGTTCTCAGTGTGTGTCCTTGGGGACCAGCAGCACTGCGACAAGCGAAGGCCGTGGAGATCCCTCACATGGACATCGAGGCGCTCAAGAAGCTCAACAAGAATAAGAAGTTGGTCAAAAAGCTGGCCAAGAAGTATGATGCCTTTTTGGCCTCAGAGACCCTGATCAAGCAGATTCCTCGAATTCTGGGCCCGGGCCTGAACAAGGCCGGGAAATTCCCTTCCCTGCTGACCCACAATGAGAACATGGTGGCCAAGGTCGACGAGGTGAAGTCCACCGTCAAGTTCCAGATGAAGAAGGTGCTGTGTCTGGCAGTGGCAGTTGGCCATGTGAAGATGACAGATGATGAACTCGTGTACAACATCCACTTGGCTGTCAACTTTTTGGTTTCGCTGCTGAAGAAGAATTGGCAGAATATCCGTGCTTTGTACATTAAGAGCACCGTGGGGAAACCCCAGCGCCTGTACTAAGCTACGGTTCAATAAACTTTATTGTTCCTGTTAAAAAAAAAAAAAGAAAGAAAAAAGTGCCTGGGTTTGGTAGCTGCTCACAGGATGGCAGGTGTAACGTATTATGAGAATTTAACAAGGCTCTGAGAAGACGGTTATTGGAAGTTCTGGCTGGAGGGCAAGGCCATGACTCCTGAAAGATTCTGGATCCAAAAGTCAAGTCAGAACTGGATGCCACAGACTTTCTCAATCCAGCCCTCTTTGCCCCTCCCCTAAGGCCAATACATTTCTTTTTTTTTTTCTTTCATTCTTTATTTATTTATTTTAATCGTTTTATTGGGGCTCATAAGGCTCTTATCACAATCTGTACATACATCAATTGAGCAAAGCACCCTTATACATTCGTTGCACTCATCACTCTCATAATTCACCTTCCACTTGGGTTCCTGGAATCAGCTCGGTTTCCCTTTTTTTCCCCCCATCCCCCTCCCTCCCCGATCCCACCCCTGGTCCCTTGATAATTTATAAATAATTATTATATCTTATCTTACACTCCCCGGCGTCTCCCCTCACCCGCCTCCCCCTTGCCAATCTCCCAGAGAGGAGGTAACACATAGATCTCTGAGATCGGTTCTCCCTTTCTACATGCCCTTCCCTCCTGGTGTCGCCACTCCCACAGCTGGTGTTGAGGGGTTCGTCTGTCCTAGATTCCCTGTGCCTCCAGATCCCCACTGCACCGCTGTACATCCTCTGGTATAACCAGGTCCGCAAGGCAAGGTAGGATTGGGGTCATGATGATTGGGAGGGGAGGAAGCGTTCAGGAACTAGAGGAAGGTTTTGAGTTTCATTGTTGCTACACTGAACCCTGAGTGGCCCATCTCCTCCTCACTACCCCTCTGGAAGGGGTGTCCAGCTGTCTACAGGTGGGCGTTGGGTCCCCATCATGCACTCCCCCTCTTTCACGGTGATGTGATTCTCACCACCACCCCACCTTTGATGTTGGAGACCTGGTCTCCTCTGTCCTTCATGATCACCTATGTTGGTGTGCTGCTTCCGTGTGGGCTCGGTTGCTTCTGGGCTAGATGGCCGCTTGTTTGCATTCAAGCCTTTAAGTCCCCAGACGCTATATCTCTCAGTAGCCGGGCACCATCCGCCTTCTTCACCACACTTGCTTATGCACACTTTCGTCTTCAGCCATTATGTGAGGGAGGTGATCACACAATGATTGTTTTTGTTCCTTTGTATCTGCTACATGGTCCATTCAACACTTTGTATTCGCTTAGGCCGTGTGCTTCTTCTCTGTGGGCTTTGTTGCTTCTGAGCTAGATGGCCGCTTATTTGCCTTCAAGCCTTTAAGACCCCAGACGCTATATCATTTTTTGATAAGCCGGGCACCATCAGCTTTCTTCACCACATTTGCTTACACACACGGCTGTCTTCAGTGATCATGTCGGGAAGATGGGTATCCTGCAATGGCTGCTTAGCAGGGCGAGGTGCTATTGTATTGGGGGATTATGCATGAGGAGGCCCAATGTCCATCTGCCACCCTACTACTGAACCTATAAATATATGCATATAAATCTATTGCCCCCATAATCATAAATATGTTTACATATGTACATGTCTGTATTTAGGCTTCTCTGTATGCACTTTGCCTCCTACTCCTTTCCTCTATTTCCTTTCGCTTTCCTCCCGACCCATTACCATGTTTAGCCTTCATTCTGGATTCAGTAGTTCCTCTCAGTTACCTTGCTCTTGGTCACTCCCTTCCAGTCCTCCCCTCCCCTCCCTCCTCTGGTTTTGAACCATTCGCTGTTCCCTTGTCCCTGTGTTGGGCGACACCTCCTCCCTTCCCCTACCTCCCACGCTCTCATGTCCCTCCAGGACCGTTGGTCCTGTTGTTTTCTTCTCTCATTATTTGTCCAGCCTATCTTGTCTAGGTGGACCTGCTGACATAGTAATACGTGCATACAAATGGATATGACTTTGACCGCGCCCAAGTGGCCCATAAGAACATGGCTTTGACAGAAGCAACATCGACACGCTGATAAGCAGAAAAGCCACTAACATACAAAATTTACTGGGTAAAAAAACAAAACAAATTTTAAAAGACTAAACAAAAAGATAGCAAATATTAAAAGAAAAAATTGCTAGTAGTTCAAGGTCCTTTCATTGGCCTTTAGGAGTGTTTTCTAGGTGTAGCTTGTGAGGCGCCACGTCCTGGCCCAGAAGACCATCCTTTCTACTCCCTCGGGCTCCCTTTGCTCTGCTTCCTCCGCTGCTCCATTGCATGTCCCCAGTGTTTGCCTCAGTGTGGCGGGGTCAGCTCAGTTGCCCATCCCCCATTGTGTCTCAGGTGCTGTCCCGTGTAGGGCCATGTGTTGGTGCAGGATGTCATATCTCGTAGTGTGGTCAGCTGAATGGTCCTCTCTGTATGATGGGCTCTTCTAGCTGGTCTATCGACTTTGGGCTTGGTGGACCCAGGTGTACTCCACTATGTCCTTTCTCCTTCTTTTGTTTCAGCTTCGTTCTGGATGTGGTGTGGTGGGTCAGTTCCTTTCCCACTCCAGACAATCTATTTTTGTTTTCTGTGGTATTCCCTTCGAGTGTGGGGGTCGGCCTAATTCTGGTTTGGGCCGGCTTGTCGTCCAGCCTCTTTGTGTAGACCTCTGTACTTTGCGTTGTCCTCCTTGTTTGGTGTGTCGCTAGGTTTCCGAACGGGCATTTGGACTATGTAGGTAACCTAGCGGGCACTAGGAGAGTCTAGGTTACCTAGCGGCACTTGGACTTCTAGGTTAACGAACGGGCACTTGGACTATGTATGTTGCAAAGCAGGCAATTGGACTCTCTAGGTTAGGTAACGGGCACTTGAACTATCTAGGTTTCTTAGCGGGCACTTGGAGGATCTAGGTTAACTAGAGGGCACTTGGACTATCTAGGTTTCTTAGCGGGTACTTGGACTATGTAGGTTAACTAGCGGGCCCTTGGACTATGTAGCTTAACTAGCGACACTTGGACTATCTACGTTAACTAGCGGGCCCTTGGACTATGTAGATTCCCTAGCGGGCATTTGGACTATGTAGATAACCTAGCGGGCATTTTGACTTTGTAGGTTACCTAGCGGCACATGGACTATCTAGGTTACCTAGCTGGCACTTGATCTATCTACGTTATAGCGGGTTCTTGGAGTATGTAGGTTACCTAGCTGGCTGTTGGACTATCTAGGTTACCTAGCGGGCACTTGGACTATCTAGGTTAACTAACGGGCACTTGGACTGTGTAGGTCCCCTAGCAGGCCCTTGGACTATGTAAGTTCCCTACCGGGCACTTGGACTATGTAGGTTCCCTAGCGGGTATTTGGACTATATAGGTTACCTAGCGGGCACTTGGACTATGTAGGTTACCTAGCGGGCACTTGGACTATCTAGGTTAACGAACGGGCACTTAGACTATGTAGGTAACCTAGCGGGCACTTGGACATTCTAGGTTACCTAGCTGGCACTTAGACTATGTAGGTCAACTAGCGGGCCCTTGGACTATCAAGGTTAGCTAACGGGCACTTAGATTATGTAGGTTACCTAGTGGGCACTTGGAGTATGTAGGCTAACTAGGGGGCCCTTGGACGATCTAGGTTACCTAGCGGGTAATTGAACTATCTAGGTTAACTAGCGGGCACTTGCACTATCTAGGTTACCTAGTGGGCACTTGGACTATGTAAGTTCCCTAGCGGGCACTTGGACTGTCTATTTTAACTAGCGGGCACTTGGAATATGTAGGTTAACTAGCGGACACTTGCACTATGTAGGTTACCTAGCAGGCACTTGGACTATCTAGGTTAACTAGCGGGCACTTGGACTATCTAGGTTAACTAGCGTGCACTTGGACTATGTAGGTTCCTTAGCGGGCACTTGGACTATCTAGGTTACCTAGCGGGCACTTGGACTATGTAGGTTAGCTAGCGTGCCCTTGGACTATCTAGGTTACGTAGCGGGCACTTGGACTATCTAGGTTACCTAGCGGGCACTTGGACTATGTAGGTTAACTAGAGGACACTTGGACTATCTAGGTTAACAAGTGGGCCCTTGGACTATGTATGTTAACTAGAAGGCACTTGGACAATCTAGGTTAACTAGCGGGCACTTGGACTATCAAAGTTAACAACTGAGCCCTTGGACTATGTAGGTTACCTAGCGGGCACTTGGACTATATAGGTTACCTAGCGGGCACTTGCACTATGTAGGTTAACTAGCGGACACTTCGACTATCTAGGTTAGCTAACGGGCAATTGGACTATCTAGGTTACCTAGCGGGCACTTGGACTATGTAGGTTCCCTAGTGGGCACTTGGACTATTTAGGTTACCTAGCAGGCACTTTGACTATCTAGGTTAACTAACGGGCACTTGGACTATGGAAAGAAGTGCCTAATGGTCACCAGGACCCATGGTTAATCCAGGCGTGGTCATCTGATTCCAATCGATCAGACCTAGCTATAAATCACTTATATGTCTGGGTAATTAAAAGCAAATATAAATTTTCAAAAAAAATAACGTTGCATGGGATAGAAAGAGAATACATAACAACATCAGACATAAATATGCCTCAAGACAAACTCATTGTGCACATCCAGAATACATAATGGCTCTTGCTAAGATGCGTTTCCCACTAGACCCTACCCCAAGCCAGTAAAAGCCAGAAACTCTACAGTAAACTGTGGATTGTACTACTCTGAAATGGGAGCTGTGTGTCTAGACCTAATTTGGGGCTGTTCGTGCTGAGGACTCACCAATACCTGCTGCAGTGACAACAGTCCAGGTGAGAATAAGGAAATCTGGATGACAGCTAGGATATAGGAGCACTGAGACCTCAAATTGCTTCTAGGCGAGCATGGCCTAATGGGCTTCCATTTATGCACCTCTGGCAGGAGGAGTTTGTTCTGGAAAGTAATGGTTTCTAAGGAAGTATTTCTTAAACTTTCACATGCATGCACTTACCCAGGTTCCTGGAAATCGGGCTGGGGGGCAGATTCTGATTTTGTGGGTTCAGGGTGGGGGGTCTAGGATCCAGCAGTTCTAGAGGCCCTGGTACTCTTGGGCTGTTAACCACAAGGACAGTAGTCCTAAACCACCAGCCACTCCTTGGGAGAAATATGAGGCTGTAGACTCCGGGCAAGAGTGACAGTCTGGGAAACCCACAAGGGCAGTTCTACCCTGTCCTGGAGGGTCACTATGAGTCAGCATCAACTCGATGGCATTAGCATGGGAGAAGCTAATGCTGATGTTGCTGGTTCCTTGACCTATCATACTTTGAGTGGCAAAGTCCCAAGGGCCTTCCCGGATGTGATGGCCAAAAGCAGTAGTGTTCACCCTTGGTCATACTTGGGAATCCCTTAGGAGCTTTCAAGCCTCCCATTGGCCTGGCGCCATCCCAGACCAATGAAGCAAGACTTAGTGGAAGCAGGATTCAGGTCACGGTCAGTGAGAAAGCCCCCTTGGCAATGCCAACGTACAGCCAGTGCAGAGTCGAACTGGTCGACGACTCCACATGACTCCATATACTTTGGTGAAGCCAGCTGTTTGGGCAAGGTTTTCAGAGTTACCACCCATGTAGACTTGTTGGTGATAGTGCATTAAATAGAGCACATGCAGTGCATTGCATGAGTGTCCTATGTCATGCAACCACATCAGGGGTATGTTGAGCCAATTTCTCTGGGAGACCAAGGGTGTTGGCTCCATCCTGAACGTTGGCAGGGTAATGGACTGACACAGAGGAAACTCATTCTCTTTGTGGTGGTGCACTAATGGGTTCTTCACAGAAGGCCAAGTCCATGGCTGCAGATGCTCACGGGGCTGAGGGAGCAGGTCAAATCCTAAGTCAGAGGTGGGTGTTTGCATATTTACATGCCCTCACTGCCATCAAGTCCATTCCAACTCACAGGCCCATGGGACTGAGTAAAATGGCCCCCGTGGGTTTCTGAGACTGTGATTCTTTAGAGGAGTAGAAAATCTCCTCTTTCTCCAGAGGAGCGGTTGGTCATTCAAACTGCTCACCTTGAGATTAACAGTCCAACTCCTGACCACTCTTGCCGTCAGAATTCTATTTATTTACACAAGTATATATATATCCTTTCCCAAAAGAACTCCACATTTTCAAATCATTCTTGACACTCATGGCCTTTTTTCCTTTATAGCCATGCCTTTGGTTGAAACACAGATATAAGAGAAATATTTATCTACTTATAGGGGTACCAAAGTAGCTTTGGTGGCATAGTGTTTGCATGTTGGGCTGCTAACACCAAAGTCAGCACTTTGAAACCACCAGCCACTCCGTGGGAAGAAGAGTCTGTCTACTCCTATAAAGAGTTACAGTCTCAGAAACTCACAGGGACAGATCTACTCTGCCTCATAGGGTCACTATGAGTCAGCATCACCTCCCTGGCAGTGAGGTAGATTTTGGTTTCATAGAGATACAAGTCAGTCCTGAGCTGCTAAAGACAAGGTTGGCAGTTTGAACCCACCAGCTGCAGAGAAAGAGGAGGCTTTCTATTCCCATAAGGAGCTACAGTTTCAGAAATACCCACAGGGGAAATTTTAACCTCTCCTGTAGGATCAATATGAGTCAGAATCGACTTATCGGTGGTGAGCAAGTGGAGGGGACCCTAAACAGGTTCCGGTGGACCTTAAGAGTTCTACTAATTGTGCATGCTCTGTAAAATGTAAACCAAGATTATACTTTTGCAAACATTATTTTTTCAAAACACGTCTAACTGTGAAACTATACTCGCATGCGGGTCTTTGAACCTGGTCAGTGGTCTGGGGAAGTGAAGGGGCCTGACATCCTTTGTTGTTGTTAGTGCTGTCCAGTCATTCTGACATCACAGGGACCTTCTTTGCAACACAAGGCAGCACTGCCCGGTCCTTTGCCAGCCTCAGGGGTAGTATGTTAGAGCCCATGGTTTCAGCTACCGTGTCCTCCAGTTCACCAAGGAGTTTCCTCTTTGTGCTGCTTACTAAACCCGTTTCTAAGGAGTCCATTCCAACTCATGGTGATGCCGTGTGGGTCAGCACCACGGGACCCCACATAATGCCTTATACCATATATATATATGCAAAATATTATGATATATATATATATATATATATTGCATAATGCCTTATACCTGGTCCCTTTGGCACCTTGTGATCGCATAGGCTGGTGTGCTTATTCCATGTGGGCTTTTTTGCTTCTGAGCCAGATGGCCGTTTGCTCACCTTCAAGCCTTTAAGACCCCAGACACTATCTCTTTTGATAGCCTCTGACCTTTACTTCGGGGTCTTCGGTCCCTGCAGAGTGGACACATGCCTGCTGTGCGGGTATGGGACGTGTCGGAGCGCAGCCTGGTGGCGGAGCTTCAGGAGCATAAGTATGGCATGGCATGTGTGGCCTTCTCATCCAGTGCCAAGTACATTGTCTCAGTGGGCTACCAGCATGACATGATCGTCAATGTCTGGGCCTGGAAGGTGAGTGGGCTGCTGGCCTCAGGACAGGCGGGGCCGGGAGGGGAGCCAAGAAACTGCTGACCGGTGGCCTTTACTTCCGCCTGCTGGCCTCAGTCCCTTTCTAGAGAACTCTGAGCAGAAAGGAGCAACTGGGTATCTAGGATGCTGAAGAAGGGGCAGAAGGAGAGGTCAAGTTCACAGCTTGTCTAACCTTCAGTGTGTAAGTTTCTTTTCCCTCAGCTCCTAGAAGCAGAGCCTTGATTTCCCTTGACTTTCTCTCCAGAAAAACATTGTAGTGGCTTCCAACAAGGTGTCCAGTCAGGTGACAGCAGTATCCTTCTCTGAGGACTGCAGCTACTTTGTCACTGCAGGCAACCGGCACATCAAGTTCTGGTACCTCGATGACAGCAAGACCTCAAAGGTGAGGCAGCAAGTAGCCACTAGGGTGGGGTCTGCCCAGATATGTTCCACCTGCGCCCCCTTCTGCATGCTCAAAAGCCCCTTGGAAGTCTCAGCTGGGCCAGGTGCTATGTCAATATGCAAGGGAAGCCTTCTCCCTCCCTCCCCAGGGCCTGCTTTCCAGGGGGTAGCCTGCAGGGTGTGTGGGTGGCACCTGTGGTGGGTCTCCACAGGTGAATGCCACTGTACCCCTGCTGGGCCGCTCCGGGCTGCTGGGGGAACCTGCGGAACAACCTGTTCACTGATGTAGCCTGTGGCCGCGGGAAGAAGACTGACAGCACCTTCTGTATCACATCCTCAGGGCAGCTGTGCGAGTTCAGTGACCCGGAGACTGTTGGACAAGTGGGTGGAGCTGAGTGTAAGTGAATGCTTTGTCGGCACCCTCCCGTCTGTCACCTCCGGGCTCCAGGGCACCTGAGTCTGCATGCACGCTGGGGGAGGCCCCAGGCGGAGGAAGGTGTTTGGGAACCTCTCTGCTTGCTCGCCCTCTCTGTCTCTGCCTCTTCCTCTGCTTTCCTCTTCTGCTCAGCACACAGACAGCATCACAGTAAGTGTGCTGGCCCTGTCCGCTGCCTCTGCTGCCTTTCTCTGGGCCGGCCTTTTCTGGGTGTGTCTTTGCCCAAACCTCAGGTGCCTTATAAGGAAGGCTTGCTGACTCCTTCCCCCTAATTGCACGGGGCTGTGGGCCCTCTGGCCAGCTGCTGTTAGAGGGAGGGGCATTGAGGGGCTCTGCCCAGGGCAGCTGGCCTGCCTTGCGCTTGTCCTTGCCTCTTGGCTCATGGCTGTTGAGGTGTCCGGTGAAGGAGTGGACAGACGCCCTTGCTGACTGTGGCTTCTGTGCTCACAGACCACAGTGGCCCACTGCATCTCGGTGAGCCAGGACTACATCTTCTGCGGCTGTGCTGACGGCACCGTGTGCCTTTTCAACCCCTTCAACCTGCACTTCCTCAGCACGCTGCCCCGGCCCCATGCCCTGGGGACAGACATTGCCAGCATCACAGAGGCCAGGTGAGCGGTGTGGGTGGGCCCCTGAGTCCTGTCAGAGCCCCACTCTGTGCCAGGCCGTCCCTGGCATGCTGCAAGGAGAGGAGGGCACACATAGACCTCTGGGAAGACCCTTGCAGTCAAGCACAGGTGGGTCTTTTAGCATTTGTTGCTCACTGTGGGCAACCGTGGTAATCTGAGTCTGCAGTGTGGTAATGCATTGTCCTGTAAACACCACAGCTAGGACAGACGGGCAGTTCCTTAGGGTTTCTGAGAGAGGCTGGAAACCTGACGGAGCAGGCCTTTCTCCCTCAGGGTGGTCCTGGGTAGCAGCTAAGGTAGGAGGGTCTTATTGTAGCCTCGGGCCTTGGGTTGGGTGATTGCAGGAAGTGAAGTTTTGCTCTGGTTTCAGTGCTGTCAGGAAGCGGGGCAGTTCTGCAGTTGGGTATATTAATTTCTCATTCAGGGAAGGAGTGGGCTAAATCTGCAAATGGCAGGAAATGATATATGACCATGACTGGTTTGCACAGTGCCCTTCCTTTTCCTCTGACGTGAGTCTAGAAGGGCCTGACATCTGCTTGGCTGCATCACGGCCACACACTGTCCCCGCCTGATGTTGGGGGCTATGAAATAGCTTGTGTTCTTTTGCAGAGCCCCATGGCAAGGAATGCCAGGCCAGCCGCTGCGCGTTCTTTCTCCAGTGACTGCTGGCCAACCTGCTGCTCCTCCCTTTAGTGCCCCTTTTCATTAGCGCTAACTCACCAGTTTGCCCTGTCTGCCCTGGACACCCTGACCCCCTCTTTCCTCAGTCGCCTTTTCGCTGGAGTGGCCAATGCGAAGTATCGGGACACCATCACCTTGACCTTTGATCCTGCAAATCCGTGGCTGTCTTGTGTGTACAATGACCATAGTACTTATGTCTGGGGTGTGAAGGGCCCCAAGAAAGTGGGCAAGGTGTATTCAGCTCTGTATCATTCCTCCTGCGTCTGGAGTGTAGAGGTACGTGGGCCAGGTCTGCTGAGACTGACCGTGTTTCCTGGCCTACCATTAGGAGCTGGGGTTCCTCAAGTGTGGAATTTGTTTCCTCCAGCACCCTTGCTCCCCAAGCTGTGCCCCTGGGTCCCTTCGTATCTGTTAATTGGCTCTGAGGATGGGAGGGGATTTTAGTGCTGACTCATCTCAGACGTTTTTCAGTATGCCCCTGTGCAGTCTTAGCTTGGCCTCTTTGGACATGTTCCTGAACTTGACCAAACCTTAGTTTCTGCAATTGTGAAATGACATACCTGATGCATTTGATTTTTACGAACAGGAGACAATGTAAGTGGGAGATTTAGAATGCCTAGTACTTACTAGGTGCTTGGTTAATGTATATTCCTTTACTTGTTAAAGACAAGAGCTAATCATTATGACTTGCTTGCTATGGGACAAGCCGTTGCCTCCAGGGGACAGGATGGGGGAACTTTAGGCCCCCAAGGACAGAGGTTCAGGAGGGTTTAGCTGAAAAGGGTTGGGGACAAAATTTATTATCTCCAAGGGAAAGATACTAACTTGACAATGAAGAAACGGCAAAACCCACCCTTAGCCAAGTCATTAAGGTTAACATCCCGTGGCAGCAGCATGAATCTGGTGAGAGGGTACACTGAGAGGTTTCAAAATGTTCCCAGAAAATGTTATGACTCTTAAGAACTCCCAATAAAATGTTGAACAACAACAACCAACGTTGATGGAAAGTTTCTTTTAGTTCTGTTTTTCCATGCAGCCTCCTCCTAGCATTGTGTCTGGTATTCTTGACCCAAATGTATAAGGAACTTAGGATAGTCATGAGGAAACATCAGGCAACCTTCATTTGAGGTACACCTGCCAGAGTAACTTATCACACTCTCCCAGGTGTCAGGGTAGGAAAGACAAGCAAAGACTGAAAGCCGTTCTAGACTGGGACAGATGACACCCATGTGCCGTGGGGGCTCCTGGGATCCTGGAGCAGAAGAAGTACATTCGTGGGATAAACAAACAAACTCATTGGCATTGGGTTGATTCCAACTCAGAGCAACCCCCGCTGGTGACATTTAAATAAAGTCTAATAATGTTGTACCAGTGTGACCTCCGTGGTCCTTATCACTGTGTACTGTAGTGCATAAAACATTAATACGAAGGGAGACCAGGTGAGAGAGTTGAATGTGACATATCTTGACTCATTTTTCTAAAGGTTCAACCCAAAAGGTAAAGTAAAACAGCTCTTGATGGAGAGGAAAAGGTGGAAGGGGGTGGGTGATGATTCTTTCCCCCCGCTGCCTGGCACTGAACGGCCTCTCCTCTCTTCTCATTTTGCAGGGTGCACGAATTGCAGTTCCTGAGTGAAATGCTGAAGGTGGAGGCCCATGAGTCAGAGATTCTGTGCCTGGAGTACTCGAAGCCAGACACAGGTACCTGGCCCTGGCCTGGAATGGCCTTGAGTGAGCCCCTCCAGTCTGGCCAGAGCCACTGATACTTGTCCTGCCTCTTGACTATGGGGCTGATCGTTCTTTTGGCTACCAAAAGAGTTAGTGATCCTTCTTGATGTCTCTGAAGGCTTCTTGTTGTTTCTGAAGGCTTTGGGGAGGACTGCATCTCAACTCTGCCCGACTCCATGGCTCATGTGGCTTAAGGATGTGGGGCTCAGTTTCTCTGGGTGCTCTTTGCTGGGCACTCATGTTGGGCTGCGATCCACAAGCTCAGCAGTTTGAAACTACCAGCCGCTCTGCAGGAGAAAGGTGGGCCTTTCTACTCCTGTAAACAGTTACAGTCTCAGAAGCCCATAGGGGGTATTCACTATGAGTCAGCATTAACTTGATAGCAGCAGATTTGATTTTTGTAAAGTCTTTTTAAAGCCAACCAAAAGCTGAATCAGTGAAGAAGATCTGCTTTAGACATTGTGCTCTTTTAAAGAATAATCTGTCTGTGATCAGATTGACACAGGAACTTGGAAGGTTAGGTGAAAAGTTTAAGGGGCAGTGAGCTTATGTGTGTGATGGAAATTTGGAATTGGAAAAGGACAGTGAGAATGGCTACATAATTTCAGAAATATAATGAATGTTAGCAAATTGTACATGTAGAAATGATCGAATTGGTATATATTTTTGTGTGCATTGTTTTAGATCAGGGAGAAGACTCGAAGTTCAAATATAATTTACAGAGACCCCCCCTTGTTAAATCTTGAATGGGACAAAGTCCAGAAAAAACAAATCATCTGGTTGAGGGAGACCGTAAGCATGAGGCCATAATGGGGACTGAAGGATTCACAACAGCTCGGTCACATGGAAAACAAAGGAAGCCCCTTTAAAAGTCAAGTTCCCAGCAGATCAGACCATCACAGTTGGAAATGTGACTACAGAAATGGGAAAGGGACCATGATTGGAGTAAATACATTATTGCAGATTAGAAAAGTTTACAGGACTGGTTCAGGGCCCTCCAACCATCTTGGTCAGGGCATGAACGTGCAACCTCAGTACCCCAATTCCCATCAAGGGCATACTCAGGCAAGTTCTTGAGGGCTAGACTACTCCTCACCAGGCTGGCCAGAGGAGTGGGTGGAAGCAAACAAACTCTGCCTGAGGGCAAAGCATTTTACGTTGCTAGTTCAGAGTCATGGAGCTCTAGTGCCATAGAAGGTTATGGGTTGGGCGGTTAACCACAAGGTTTCACTCTTCAAAACCACCAGCCAGCTCCAGGGAAGAAAGATGAGGCTTTCTACTCCAATAAAAATATATAGTCTGGAGATAAAAAGCCCCAATGTAAGTTAACTGGGTTGATTCCTACTAGAGGGATAATGTGTGTGGGCCAGATGCTTGCAAGGTCCCTCAAGGCAATGCTGCCAGACTGCAGTCTCTGCTCCCTGCTGGTGGAGACAATGGATTGCTTTTCTCTAAAACTTGGAACCATTAGCTTGGTTCTAGTAGGTGGAGTTCACACCCTACTGATAATGGTTCATATGGAGATCCAGAAAAGAGGTCAAAGTTAAGCTGCCATTCTAAATGTAGGATCCGCCCATTTTGTCACCTGTATACCCCCAATCCCTCCTCTTCCTATTGCATGTATGCCCCTAGACCACCCCTTCTCACCGCTGTATAACATAGTCCAAGTCCTTCCTGTGATGTATGTCTTTACCCTCCCGTTTCCAATTCCCCTTGTCCTCCTTCCCTTCCCCCTCTCTCCATGTGGACCACCAAGTGGGGCTGAGGTGAGCAATGCTACCATGATATGTGTGTGACTGCATTATTGTAATATCTCTTCTATCTCTCATGCTCCCAATGACTTTAATATTTATATCTCAACCCTTTATGTTTCCAGGGCTTTCAATGACATTAGGCATCTTTTCAATGTTTATGAATCATGCTTATGAACCTCTCTTCTGTTAGTTGTCTGTGTGTATGCATTGCCTGTATTAAAAACATATAGAACCGAGCAATTTGTCTGGAAAAATAGTTTATAGAAACTTTATGTTAGATTGCCATGCGTTTTGCATAGCCAATTGTTCTTTTAAAACACTTTTCTTGTCATTGTGATACCATGCTAAAAGGTAAAAACATCTGTATATAGTCAAATAGCTTTATCTTTCCTTTAAAGACATGAACCTTCGTGTCTTGCTTAAAGTTTCCACCTCACTAAAGCTAAATTGCTACTCTCGAAAATAAATCCCTCTAAGTTTTTTAATGCTTTGAATATTTTATCGCTCTAATCCTCCTGGAGTTTATTTTTGAATGTAGTATGCTCCTTCCTTTGATTTCTTGTAAATTCAGCCAATTCAACCACTCATTAACCAAAGTATTCCTTTACCACTGGATTGTTTTGCCACCTTTGCTTTGCATAGCATATAGTTCTAAATTATATCCCAGACTACTGAATTATTTGCCAGAGTGGCTTTACTAATTGTACACTGGCATCACAACACGCGGGAGCTTCGGAAAGATCGTTGGAGAAAGGAATGAAAAGAGAAGATAATTTCCCACGAATTTTTGAAGCTTCCTCGTACAGGTGCTTTACAGGAAGTCGACATTAGGGTTTATAATCAATAAAAAATTCAACTGTGATCCAAGAATGAGGGGCGTGACATTTCCTGGTTGAGACAAAAGCGAACAGGCGAGCAGAATACGAAAAGAATTGGTTAACCGATGAAACTGCAGCCAAGTGTTAGCTGTTATCACAAAAATGAACACACAGAATATTCTTGAACTTGGAAGTGGGAACTTCAGCCTTTCAACGGCCATCGACGGTGCGGGGCAACATCCCCGCACTCCTACGCTCAGGAAGGGGGTTCTGGGGTCTGCGGCGCCGCGGGGCACAAGTGGGGCGAAGGGCTGCGAGGGAACGCCGAGGCAGAGGGGTCCCCGCGAGGCGGCTGCGGGCCGCTCCAGAAGGCAGGGGTCCGGGGGCTCTGCGGTCCCTCAGGACCCTCCAGGAGAGGCTCCAGAAAGGCAGCTGGAGGCCCCGGCCGGCCGTGCAGCTCGCTGGGAGGCGCGGGCGCACGTGCTCCGCCGGTCCGGGCGGCGGGGGCGGCTGAACGGGCCCTGGCCGTGGGCGGCGGGCGGCGGGCGGCGGGCGGCGGGCGGCGGGCGGGCGCAGTGCGGCGCCGGGCAGGCGGGAGGTGACCGCGCGGGGCGGTCGCGGCGGCTGGGGCTACTGACGGCACACGGATCCGGAGCGCACTGCGCGGGGCGGGGCGCCGCGCAGGTGAGAGCGGCAGCGGACCCGGATGCGGCGCGGCTGAGGGCGGCCGAGGGCGGGGGGTCGCGGCGGCTAGCTCTTGGAGATCCCGGCCGGAGGCTCCGGCGCCGGTGCTGCGCTTCCTGCCGGCTCGAAGAACGAGCCCGAGCCTGGCCGCCCTCGGGATGCCTTGCTGAGGCTCCGCCGGACGTCCCCAACAGGGGGGGGGGGCGGGGCGGGGCGCGTTCGGGCGCCTCCTGAGGGCGCCTCAGCGGAGAGCGGCGTTGGCGCCGTGGAGTCTACGCTCCACGCGGGCGGCCCAACCCGCCTGCCACTCAGGTGTCTTTTTGCACGGAAGTGAGTTTTAGGAGCGGGAAACCTGTGGTGGGCGTGACTGACGTGTTTTTAAATCATTTTCTATACATTTAAAGCTGTAAAGGCAAAACTTCATGATCCAATTAATATAGCCAAAAATTCAGGCTTGATAGAAACATTTAGAATCCAGGCACTGGGGGTAAAGTCCCCTTAATCCCATCTGTTATTGGAGGAAGGTATGAGAGAGATTGGATACTGCGGTGGGAAGAAATAGAGCCAAATAGGAATGTCTGCTTCTATAGGGAGAATGTATCAGCCATGCGCTCACTTTAAGGCAGCACAGCTTTAAGGGAGAATCTGTGGAAATGATAGATTACCGCAGGAACATGAACTTGGAGTATATCTCCAACTAACAGAGTGGTGGTCTTCCAGCCATGGAACATTAGTCTCCCAGATTCCCTCTGTACCAGTCAGGGAATAAGTCCCAGTATTATTTCCCTTGGTGCTAGTATCCCACATTTCCCCTCTCTGCATTATGTTTAAGATTCAATAGTGTCACGGAGGCAACATGGTCTCTTTTCATATCTATTAGCTTCCTATAGAAGTGACATGAGACTGCAAGCATCACAATTATGATAAAAAACACAGTCAGACTGGAACTTAAGCTATGTGAAGTACTTTGCCCCCAAGCTCGCGGGTCCAACCCTTCCATGCTACTCATCAATTGCTTAATCACATCAGAGCCAGGAGAAGCCTCAAGCTTGTCTTTGAATGTATAGAAAATATCCTTTTTAAGCTGATCAATATCTAATGAAATGTTTCCCTTAAACCCTTGCAAATGTTTCCTAATCAAATTCCAATCATGCAATGTCTTATTATAAGGATAAGTGGTTATACAGAAATCAGTTACATTCCAATCACATTATAGCATTGACAAATTCAAAATCTTGACCTTTCAGCAAAGCAGTCTGCAGTAATATTCCAGTCACATTGTATAAAATGTTCAGTTATGATAGCATCCCAGAGTGTCTCTTAGACAGCGTCAGCAATGGAAGAAATACCTCAGCAGTCAGCAATCGCCATTCTCAGGAATCTTCGAGGTCTTCTTGACGTTTTGAATAACTTCAATAACAGTGACCCGCTTTCTTCTGGGCCTTGCTGGCTGAAGAGAAATCCACCTATCTCCTTTGCCTGTGAAAATATAAAGAAATAGCCCCTCTCTTTGGGGTATCATTAACCTGAAAAAAGGATTTATGATTAATATTGGTTGGCCTCTCCATCTCTTCCTTGTCCATCTTTCTCCAAAGGTGGTTGCATCCTGTTAAAGGGAGTCCATCAGTTTTATTCTGTAAAAAACATACATGCATAGCCTTTTCTCCAGGTGAATGGACCTGGATCCCAAACACAGTTTCCATCATCCTCAGATTTCTTAGGATCAATTTTCTCTGTAGAATTGAAAACGTGTTTATCTTCCCTAATTTTATTACAAGCTTTTAGTAAGGAGAAAAATTTTTTAGTTAAAATGAGTAAATGAACTTTGTCACACATAAGATTCCTCTTCTCCTCCTTCTGTTTTAACAATTTAAATAGTAAAGCATTGCTAGATCTTGAACCAGTAAAAGTACTAGTTAGATAACCTTCATTGTTATGTAAATACTGGCTCCCATCCCTCAGAGAATTAAGAGAGCTAACTAATTGGGAGAACTTCTTATCATACTTTGAAAGACTGAAAAAATTCTTAATAAATTTGTTCAGCTGATCTTGAAGTAACTTACCAAGCAGACATTTTTTCTCCAGGCTTACCAATAAGGTTATAGGCTCAATTGAATCGTTTTGCCTTTCAGGCTTCTCACACTGTATGATTTTACCTTGCAATATTCTGTCTTGGTTAACTTCACTCATTCCCTCTATGCTGGCTTTAGGGGAAGTTAATGGGAGGGCCTTAGGCCCCCCTGAATGCCCTAAGGAAATGACCCGGCATCCACAGTTAACAAACCTTTTTCCTTCCATTTCTAATTCCATGTGGGGGCGCTGTTTCTCCACAACAGCAGTCCAGAAGACTGCTTGATTTATAGGGTGGTCAAACTTCTCAAGTACTCTTTCCTGATAGGTATAAATTTTTACTCTAGAAATGCAAGGAAGGGAAAATTGGCTTAAGCGATCCTACATTTTTACAAACCATGGTATATCAGAACTCATTACTGCCTTAATTTCTTCTTCACAATCCTGACCAATAACTCCAGCAACACCTTGAGAATTTATGTTGGACTTTCTTTTTTTTTTTTTTTTTACTTTCTTAATAAACATCCTATAGTTCTTTTAGGTAGTGGACCCCAATTACTGCTCTTCGTTTCTGATTCAATCACAGTTTTGGGCTTTTTCTTACAACTCTTATCAACTCCAGTATCAATTTTAATTTCTTGAGTACTAAGGTTAAATCTTCCTGATAGAAACTGTATTAATCTTTCAATAAGAGGTCCCTGCTTTTGAGGATCAAGCTCCTGTGAAGGCTTCTGAGCCATCTCTTGGTTATTCAAACCAACTGCAGTGAGAACAGAGACTAGGTTTTTGCCTCTTTGGCTAGGTCTGTTCTCCTGCTGTGAGGCTGCTAGATAAAGGCGATTTCTCTCAAAGATCTTCTTTGCTCCAGTAGGCAGACACCTTGCCTACCACGCTCTGCTATGAGGGCTCTGCATCAAGCTTCTTCCACTATTTTCCCGCCGGGAAGTCTTTGCTAATGGCGACCCTTCACTGTTGATTTTTGAACGACATTGGCTCACCCAATGAGTTCCCTTCCTACAATGGAGGCAGAGTTCAGGTTCGTTTAAACCCGATCTCCATGGTCCTGGCCCATGCTCTGACATTGGCCGCAGCCTGCTCTGCCTACACTCTTTTGAAGATGACTTGTCTTCCCACAACTAAAGCACTTTCTTCCAGGTCTGATATAGTTTGCCAATGAAGCTGCCATGAGGTCTGCCTTGTATTCCTCTGCCTCTACATTCCTGCATATCCTAAAATAACCCAGCAAAGTGCCCTGTTCGCTGTAGGGATGCAAGGCATTTTTACAGTGCTTATTAGAGAAATCATAAGATAGCTTGTGCACTAGGTCTCTTACTGCCTGAACATTCTTCACACATTTGGAAATAGCATCTTCCAGTCGGGACACAAAGTCAGCGTAACGCTCATCATTCTGTTGTCTTATAGCCCTGTAACGCGGCGTTCTCTCTCCTGATGGAATTATCTTTTCCCAGGCCCTTAAGCAAACCTCATGTATCTGTCCTATTGTCTGTTCAGTAAACTGTAGTTGAGACTCAACTGTAATATAATTTGCATCCCCTAGCAATTGATGAATTCCTATATCTATCCCATCCTCAGCATTCTTCCCAGCTCTTGCAAGGGCTGCTTCCTTCCATAGCATTTGATATCACAAGCATTCTGAAGAGTAAAGACAAATTCTCACTAAAGCTTTCCAATCTGTAGGGGTCCAGCTGTCAGACTCTGCTAGAGCCCTTATCATGCTAATTACAAAATGTGAGTCTGGGCCGCAGTCATTGATTGCCTGCTTGAGATCTTTTAGCAACTTAAAAGGCAAAGGCACTGTGAATTCCTTTTGGTTCTAACAGGATAAGACATCTTGCCTTCTAAATCTTCTTCTGCAATCCCTCTTCCTACTCTGGAGAGTAAAGGTGCTTTCCTATACTTTGCTTCTTTACGTCTATTCTCTGAGCTACTCTTTTCAATCTGGATATCTTGGAGTTCCACTTCCTGAACTTCACCTTCTGTGCTAGCTCTCCTAGTTTGCATTTCTTTGGAGCTAATCTCTCTACCTTCAGGGCTGGCTTGCTTGATTGTTTTACAATCTCTGGCCTTTCTTACACTAAATTCCAGCAGGAGAGCAGTTGCTTTTACTATGTCCCCTTCTGACTCAGGCTCATTCTTTTAGCTCTGCCTAAAATCTTCTCATCTGCCTGAAACCCGTTCTCACTGCTTCTCATCTGATTTAAATTTGGGCATCTTAGACGTTGCCTGTTCTGCTTCTTGGCTTTCTCTACCTTTGAAAGCAAGGGAGCTTCCTGGGATTGTTTAATAGCCATGCTTTGGATCTTGCAATCCACTGCCTCTAGTACTGTATCACCTTTAAACCTTCGGAGTCTGCAGTCTCGCGAGAGCATACAGGCTTTGGCAATGAGGTTCTGTTCTAGAATTGGAGGCTTTAGATAACAAACCAATCCCTGCCTTTTCAGTTTTTCCTAAAGTTTCTTAACCTAAATCATGCTTATTCACAGACACTTTAGCTTGCTTTTCTAGATTTGAATAGACACAAGACTTCTCACTAGACTGTTCATCCTTATTCTCTTCCTCCTGCAAAAGTTTTAAAACCATCTTAACTTGTACCCACAGAGACCACTTCTCCATAGGGATACTCTCCCCATCTCTGTGCTTCCTTTAAGTTGACAATGACCTCCTCCCAGGTCTCTAAATCAAAAGTTCCTTCCTCTGAGAACCATGAATTATACCTTTTTACTACTTTTAGAAAACATTGTATCTTTTTCTTCGTTACTTTTACACCTTGTCTTTTCAGTAAGTAGAGAGCATGGTACCATAAGTTTCAGGTTTACTTTTCCCTTGCTCCCATTATCCTCTTTAAAATTCTAATTCACTATTTCCACTACTTCTCTGTCAATCCCCACACCGGATCCTCACTTCGCACAATTTTCAAATTCACTCTACGTACCAATGGGGCCATATAATTGTTATATGGGATATAACTCATATTGTCCCACGTTGTGCGCCATTTGTCTGGGGAAGCCCGCCTTGTGCTGGGGCTCCAGCCTCCAGCCCAGTCCTTGAGCCTCCTGCCTGGTCTCCATCCCACCTCCCTTCGTCCACACTGAGCGTGGACCTGGCTGGTAAGATCATGGCCATCCAGGAGGTGAGCATGCTACCATGAATTGTGTCTGACTGCATTATTGTAATGTCTCTTCTATCGCTCATGCTCCCGGTGACTTTAATATAATATTTATATATCTCAACCATACAATTGTGCTTATTGAACCCAAGATTACTGGTGGGGGGCTGGCACCCCAACTCATACCACAGTACATACCATTTGTCTAGTTCTTCAATGCTTCCTCTCCCGCTCACTCCCTCCAACTATCATGACCTCAGCTCTACCTTACAAAGCCGGCTAGACCAGAGCATGTACACTGGTACAGATAAGAACTCTCAACACACAGAATCCAGGACAGATAAACCCTTCAGGAACAGTAATGGAAGTAGTGATAACATGAGGGTAGGGATGAGGTGGAGGGAACTGATAGCAATGATTGATGTATTAACACTCACACCCCCGGGGGACAAGCAACAGAAACATTGGTGAAGTGAGACCTTGGACATTGTAAAATATGAAAGTATAATTTATCAAGGTTTCATGAGGGTGGGAGAGTGGGAGAGAAGGGGGGAAAAGGAGCTGATACCAAGGGGTCAAGTATAAAGAAAATGATGATGGTACCGTAGGTACAAATGTGCTTGATACAATTGATGTATGCATTGTTATAAGTGGTGTAAGAGCCCCCGATAAAATGACTTAATTTTTTAAAAGTGTTTAAGTAGATCTTGATGGAGGATAGATTGAGAAACAATAGTTTCAGAATTTGATAATTTTGCTTAATAATCAAACTGAAAACTCACTGCCATTGCATCTTTTGTGACTCACAGCAACCCTGACTTTCAGCAACCCTATTGGACAGGGTAGAGCAGCCCCTGTGAGTTTCTGAGACTGCAACTCTTTACAGGGGTAGAAAGCCCTAACGTTTCTCTCTCAGAGCGGGTGGTGGTTTTGAACTATGTGGGTAGCAGCCCAAGTGAAAACCACTATGCCACCAGGGCTCCCTGTGCCACATAGCGGGAGCTGTTGTTTTCCCAAACATTCACTTGGCTATTTCTTTTATAAGAAGCCAAGTAATTTGGCAGCTTATTTCTGTTCCAGTTTTCTTATATAGAAAATGTGGTGACAGTGTGAACCTGTTTGTTGTAGTTTATGTGAACATAATTGAGTGATCTAGACCAAGTGAGCTAGACCAAGTGAGCTGACTGGTCAAAAATCAGACCTGTGGATTGCCAAATTGGTTCTGCTGAGATTGGGGCTTTCCTGGATCCACAGGCTTCCTCCAAGCTGTGTCCGAGAAGCTCTGCATTTTAGAGCTACATTTTATAGTTGAAAGAGAGGCCTAAGGAGGGAGGGAGTCCTTAAGCTCTAAGACCTTAATGCTGTCATTGCTGTCCTCTTTTAGTGTACCTGCAGTTTCCACACTGCAGTGGGAACCATTGAAACAGCTGTTCTCATTCTCTGAGATGGTGTGCCACCCCACTCCATACCACCACCACCTCATCCCTTTCTCTTATTGTAGAGATAATGCCCCTTCCATATGTATCTCAGATATTCAATTAATGAAGAAAGACAAAAGTAGGAGAAATGATTTAGATGAAGGAGACCATAAGCATGAGGCCATAATGGGGTCCAAAGGCTGTGTGGCCATGTCGCTAATTATAGAAATGGATGAAATCTGCCACAAAAATGTGATTGGAGGCAGAGCAATTCATCACTCTCTCAGGCAGGACTACATAAGTGAGAATGGGGCCATTATGGAGACATGGAGACGATCACAGATTAGAAAGGCTTACTGGATTTGTTCTGGGGCCTTCCGACCACTATAACTCATGACCATAGGGTCTTAGACTTTCCCAATTTCCATTGAGGACCTTCCCAGGGAAGTCCCAGAGGGCAGATTGCTCCTCTCTGCTCTGGCTAGTTGTTGTTGCGTGCCATTGAGGACACTTGGACTCGTCGTGACCTCACATACAACCGAATGAAACACTGTAGGGTCGTGCACCATCCTCACAATTGTTCCTGTGCCTGAACCACCGATGAAGCCACTGAGTCCATCCACTTCTTCGAGGACCTCCTCTGTTTCATGGCTTCTCCACTGTACCAAATAGGATGTCCTTCTCCAGGGACTGGTCTCTCCTGACAACATGTCCAAAGTATGTAAGATGGCGTCTTGCCATCCTTGCCTCTAAGCAGCACTCTGGCCTTATTTCTTCTGATACAGATTGGTCAGTCCTTCAGCAGTCCATGGTACTGTCAGTAGTCTTCTGGTGGACCACAATTCGATGCATCTGTTCTTCTACAGCCTTCCTTATTCAGTGTCTAACTTTCACATGCATATGATGCAATGGAAAATAGCATGGCTTAGGTCATGTGCACCTTAGTCCTCAGAGTAACATCATTGTTCTTCAACACTATAAAGAGGTTTTCTGCAGCAGATTTACCCATTACAATACATCTTTTGATCTCCTGACTGCTGTTTCTATGAACATTGATAGTGGATCTAAGCAAGACAAAATCCTTGACAACTGAAGCCCTTTTCTCTGTTTATCACCTATTGGTCCAGTTTTGGGGATTTTGGTCTTCCTTATATGGAATTGTAACCCATATTGAAGGCTGCAATCCTTGATCTTCAGCAAGTGGTTCAATTCCTCCTCACTTTCAGCAAACAAATGGTGTCATATATGCACACAAGCAGGCTCCCAAAAGTTAGTGGAACAAGGAATCAAAAGAGAATGGAATTTTTCAGGGACTTTTTGAAATACCAGTGTGTGTGTGTGTGTATGTGTGTGTGTGTGTGTCTGTGTGTGTGTGTGTGTGTGTGTGAGAGAGAGAGAGAGAGAGAGAGAGAGAGAGAGAGAGAGAGAGAGAGAGAGAGAGAGGAGATGTGGGCATAAAACAAACATCAAGCAACATAAGGGAGAATGCTGTTGGCTGCTGTTGAACTGATTCCGGTGCGCATGCACAGTGACCTGCTGTGTGCACCATAGTGACCCCTCAGAAGCAGATCATCAAGCCTACCTTTCAACTGAAATTCTGAGAATTCACAATTTTCAGAAGTATGTGGATAACAGTGAAAGCCAAAATTCTATTTGCACAGTCCCCACGTGGATTAAGCTTCCAGTGAATTCCTTCAGACCATTGACCAGGGATGTGAACACTCTTGCCACCAGGCAGAGGGCATTGGAAAGTGGATTACCCCTTAGGCAGCCCATGGTGGGGCTTAGAGACTTGCCTAAGTGTATCCTTGAATCGAGGCTGCCATTCTGGGCTGCACGGTCATGAGTCATGCCCCCAAAGCCTTGGTTGTTTGGCCCTGGACCACTCTTGTAAACTGTCCTGTTTAACACAGGTCCCAATCCTTGTCCTATTCTTGCTTCTGTAGTCCCACCTGGAACTGTGATGTTGGGATCTGCCGCCATGTCCTTTCAAGTCTGTGAATCTCAGATAACCCTTACATATCAATAAGACCTCTTGCTAATAGTTTCCCTCCCCTCATCTCGATGGCATGTGTTGGCCCTTGGACTATCTAGGTTACCTAGCGGGCATTTGGATTATGTAGGCTCCCTAGCGGGAATTTGGACTATATAGATTACCTAGCGGGCAATTAGACTTTGTAGGTTATCTAGCGGGCACTTTGACTATCTAGGTTACCTAGCTAGCACTTGAACTATCTACGTTACCTAGCGGTTACTTGGAGTATGTTGGCTACCTACCGGGCTGTTGGACTATCTAGGTTACCTAGCCGGCACTTGGGCTATCTAGGTTAACTAACGGGCACTTGGACTATGTAGGTTCCCTAGCGGGCCCTTGGACTATGTAAGTTCCCTAGCGGGCACTTGGACTATGTGGGTTCCCTAGCGGGCACTTGGACTATGTGGGTTACCTAACGGGCACTTGGACTATGTAGGTTAACTAGCGGGCTTTGGACTATGTAGGTTACCTAGCGGACACTTGGACTATGTAGGTTCCCTATCGTTCACTTGGAGAATGTAGGTTAACTAAGGGGCACTAGGACAATGTAGGTTACCTAGCGGGCCTTGGGACTATCTAGGTTACCTAGGGGGAACTTGGACTATGTAGGTTTACTATTGGGCACTTGGACTATCTAGGTTACCTTAGCAGGCACTTGGACTATGTAGGTTAACTAGCGGGCACTTGGACTATCTAGGTTACCTAGCAGGCACTTGGACTATGTACGTTTCCTAGCGGGTACTTGGACTATCTATGTTAACTAGCGGGCACTTGGACTATGTAGATTCCCTATCGGGCACTTGGACTATGTAGGTAACCTAGTGGTCACTTGAACTGTCTAGGTTACCTAGCGGGCATTTGGACTATGTAGGTTAACTAGCGAGCTCTTGGACTATCTAGGTTAACTAGCGGGCACTTGGACTATTAGGGTCCCTAGCGGGCATTTGGACTATATCGGTTACCTAGCGGGCACTTGGACTATGTAGGTTAACTAGCGGACACTTTGACTATCTAGGTTAGCTAACGGGCAATTGGACTATCTAGGTTCCCTAGCGGGCACTTGGACTATATAGGTTCCCTAGCGGGCACTTGGACTATTTAGGTTACCTAGCAGGCACTTTGACTATCTAGGTTAACTAACGGGCACTTGGACTATGGAAAGAAGTGCCTAATGGTCACCAGGACCCATGGTTAATCCAGGCGTGGTCATCTGATTCCAATCGATCAGACCTAGCTATAAATCACTTATATGTCTGGGTAATTAAAAGCAAATATAAATTTTCAAAAAAAATAACGTTGCATGGGATAGAAAGAGAATACATAACAACATCAGACATAAATATGCCTCAAGACAAACTCATTGTGCACATCCAGAATACATAATGGCTCTTGCTAAGATGCATTTCCCACTAGACCCTACCCCAAGCCAGTAAAAGCCAGAAACTCTACAGTAAACTGTGGATTGTACTACTCTGAAATGGGAGCTGTGTCTCTAGACCTAATTTGGGGCTGTTCGTGCTGAGGACTCACCAATACCTGCTGCAGTGACAACAGTCCAGGTGAGAATAAGGAAATCTGGATGACAGCCAGGATATAGGAGCACTGAGACCTCAAATTGCTTCTAGGCGAGCATGGCCTAATGGGCTTCCATTTATGCACCTCTGGCAGGAGGAGTTTGTTCTGGAAAGTAATGGTTTCTAAGGAAGTATTTCTTAAACTTTCACATGCATGCACTTACCCAGGTTCCTGGAAATCGGGCTGGGGGGCAGATTCTGATTTTGTGGGTTCAGGGTGGGGGGTCTAGGATCCAGCAGTTCTAGAGGCCCTGGTACTCTTGGGCTGTTAACCACAAGGACAGTAGTCCTAAACCACCAGCCACTCCTTGGCAGAAATATGAGGCTGTAGACTCCGGGCAAGAGTGACAGTCTGGGAAACCCACAAGGGCAGTTCTACCCTGTCCTGTAGGGTCACTATGAGTCAGCATCAACTCGATGGCCTTAGCATGGGAGAAGCTAATGCTGATGTTGCTGGTTCCTTGACCTATCATACTTTGAGTGGCAAAGTCCCAAGGGCCTTCCCGGATGTGATGGCCAAAAGCAGTAGTGTTCACCCTTGGTCATCCTGTGGAATCCCTTAGGAGCTTTCAAGCCTCCCATTGGCCTGGCGCCATCCCAGACCAATGAAGCAAGACTTAGTGGAAGCGGGATTCAGGTCACGGTCAGTGAGAAAGCCCCCTTGGCAATGCCAACGTACAGCCAGTGCAGAGTCGAACTGGTCGACGACTCCACATGACTCCATATACTTTGGTGAAGCCAGCTGTTTGGGCAAGGTTTTCAGAGTTACCACCCATGTAGACTTGTTGGTGATAGTGCATTAAATAGAGCACATGCAGTGCATTGCATGAGTGTCCTATGTCATGCAACCACACCAGGGGTATGTTGAGCCAATTTCTCTGGGAGACCAAGGGTGTTGGCTCCATCCTGAACGTTGGCAGGGTAATGGACTGACACAGAGGAAACTCATTCTCTTTGTGGTGGTGCACTAATGGGTTCTTCACAGAAGGCCAAGTCCATGGCTGCAGATGCTCACGGGGCTGAGGGAGCAGGTCAAATCCTAAGTCCGAGGTGGGTGTTTGCATATTTACATGCCCTCACTGCCATCAAGTCCATTCCAACTCACAGGCCCATGGGACTGAGTAAAATGGCCCCCGTGGGTTTCTGAGACTGTGATTCTTTAGAGGAGTAGAAAATCTCCTCTTTCTCCAGAGGAGCGGTTGGTCATTCAAACTGCTGACCTTGAGATTAACAGTCCAACTCCTGACCACTCTTGCCGTCAGAATTCTATTTATTTACACAAGTATATATATATATCCTTTCCCAAAAGAACTCCACATTTTCAAATCATTCTTGACACTCATGGCCTTTTTTCCTTTATAGCCATGCCTTTGGTTGAAACACAGATATAAGAGAAATATTTATCTACTTATAGGGGTACCAAAGTAGCTTTGGTGGCATAGTGTTTGCATGTTGGGCTGCTAACACCAAAGTCAGCACTTTGAAACCACCAGCCACTCCGTGGGAAGAAGAGTCTGTCTACTCCTATAAAGAGTTACAGTCTCAGAAACTCACAGGGACAGATCTACTCTGCCTCATAGGGTCACTATG